>NC_060268.1:47616070-47882677 GCF_021613505.1 Equus quagga
CCCCCCACCCCCAACCCCGGCCCCGGCACCTGGCGCAGGCCCCGGGCGACCCCGCGGTGGCGCTGCTGCGCGCACGCCCGGGAGAAGCGGGGAGCGTCGGCCCGTTTCACCGATGGGAAAACCGAGGCTCAGACAGGATGCTGACTTGCCGGGAGGACGCGCGCGGAGTGAAGGGCCCAACTGGCGTTCCAACCCAGGCCTGCCCGGCTCCTGGGAGTCTGGGGAAGTCCTAGTGACACAGTACCCCCCACCCCCCCACCCCGTGCACAGATCTCCCTTCCTTGGGACTTGATACCTGCAGAGAGTGGAGGAGAGAGGCGAGGGCACCGGGCCGGCCCGCGCCTCTGACACCCGGCCCGAGCCTGGGTAGCTCTGGTGCCCCCCAGACAACGAACCGGAAGTTTTCCTCGTTGGTTAAGTTAAATAGACAAAAATAAAACTAGCGCCGCCTCCCGAGCAGCGCTGGGGGCTCTGCGGCCTCAGGAGGCCCGCTCTTGGTTTTGCTTTTCCCTTCGTCACTCGGGAATTAAGTCCCTGGCGGGGTGGGGGGCGCCCAGGGGCCCAGACCCGGGGCTTCGGAGCCCGCGCCCAGAGATCTGAGACGTGAGGCAGCGTCCTCCAGCTTACACTGAAGGGCGGCGACAGTTCTCTCACGGTCGCAAAGGTAGTGACTTTAGGGCAGACTCCAGCATCCCCTCTTCCAGTCCCCTGTAGGGCCAGGCATTGTTCCAACTGCTTCACGTTAACTCGTTTAATCCTCACAACAGTCACCCTGCATGGTACTGTTACCATCCCCATTTCACAGATGAGGAAACTGAGGCACAGAAAGGTTAAACTATTTGGACGGTTCGCACTCCCAGAAAGAGGCAAAGGCAGGATTTGGACCCAGGCTTTCGGGCTCCGTTCAGCCACATGCCTCTGGCCTCGGTTGTGGAGGACCGAACCCGCGGCTTTTCCCTCCTCCCCTCTCCGTGACCTGGCATGCGTGCATTTCTCTACAGAACGGGGAGGCAGATGAAGGTTACAAATTCTAAAGTGGACATCGCCCCGCAGAATCGGGTGCCATCCCCACCCTGTTTGGTACCCCTCCCTTCCTGAGGAATCCAGCCTTGACTTGTGTCCTGAGCCGTCTCTATCTAAGAAAAGTTGGAAATAATCTACATAGTTGGCTGGGAGGTTAGAGTCTGACTCCTCAGTTTCCTTATCTGGAAAATCTGTGTCAGGGCATCTACTTCGTAGGGCTGTTGTGAGAATTCAATAAGATGATATGTGGGAACCTCAGCAACTTCTCTATCATCTCCATCATAGCAGATGCTTATTAACCGCCAGTTCCCCTCTCCCTGCCCATCAATATGGGCTTAGTCATCATTTATCCTCAGGATTTAGCATGAGAACTGGTATATGGTAGGTGCTCAGTTAATGTTAGCTTATAAAATGGGTGTATAAATCGTAATAAATATATGATATAAATACATGTGAAATATGTAATTAAAATAAAACAAATATATAAAATGAGACAAAATTTATAAATGTTCTAGATACTTTCAGCTATTTATAAAAGCAAAAACATTAGATCTGTTTTAGAGTTCTTAGAGCAAAGGTTACGAGCATAGGCTCTATCTAGATCAGACTGCCTGGGGGCAAATCCTGGCTGTGCTGTGTGGTCTTGGGTGGTTTACTTAACTTCTCTGTGTCTCAGGCTCCTCATCTGAAAATGGAGATAACACCTTCCTGGTAGGGTCCTCATCAGGAGTGACTACTTAGAGCATTCAGCAGGATGTGTGGCACACAGCATATGCTCATTATTTTTAAGACTGCCTGATACACTTGAGCAATTCACATGGAGTAATTTAAATGAGACACTAGGTCACGAGGGACCCTTCTCACAAGGGTCATCTCAAGAGGCTAGGGCAAGTGGGGTGAGGGGAACTTCACACCGCTGTGTGCCCTCCTCTGGAGGTTCTCTGTGCAAAATAAACCCCAGACATCCTCCTAGCTGGAGAGCCTACCATATAGAGATGAGGCCATGTAACTTTTTTTTGGGGGGGGGGGGGGTGAGGAAGATTGGCCCTGAGCCAACATCCATGCCAATCTTCATCTATTTTGTATGTGGGATGCCACCACAGCATGGCTTGGTAAGCTGTGTGTAGGTCTGCCCCTGGGATCTGACCTGGTGAACCTGGGCTGCTGAAGCAGAGCCAGCAGACTTAACCATTATGCCAGCAGGCTGCCCACCCCCCAGCGTAACTTTTTAATGGCTGGAAAAGTTTGCAAAGTGCCTTCCCGTACTTTGGTGTTCACTACTTTTTATAAATGTGGGAGCCGGAGATCAGACAAGTTGAAGTCCGCTACATTTCAGCAGTGGTGGAGGTCCAGGGTTACCCCTTTTCATGAAAAGTGTCCACTGGGGGCTGTGTGGACACAATCCTAAGCGCCTGGATAAAATGTCAGCTGTCAGTCATTTGGAAGTCTCCTCAGCCAAAGGAGTCTGAATATTTGGGAACCTCCCCCTACCCCCTCCACGTGCCGGTGGTGGAGAGAGCCAGCGACAGTCCCCTGCAGGCAGGGCCTCTGACCCGCGGAGAACCTAGGATGCTACGGAGGACGCGATGTCTGGCGTTCTGGGCTCCTGTCCACAGAGGAAGTTGTTTAAAAGACAGAAGAGCTAGATTAATAAATCGCTCTGCTCCAGGGTGGGAGGGCCACCAGAAAGCAGGCTGATTTTAAGAACTGAATGTCCTCAGTTTGAGGACTTGCAGAACCGGGTTTAGAGCGCAGCGTGCTTCAGGTAGAAGTCCGTCCCCGGAGCCTGAATCCTGTGACCTCGGGATGACTCTGCTGTACCGTAGCCTGCGTGCCACCCCATCCTGTTTACCTGCCAATTGCTTTATGGGAATAATTTCTTAAAATGTAATCATTGGCAGGGGTTACAGTGGGACCGGGAGGATGAATATTGCCTCTCCTCTTCAGTCGAATAAAACGTAAATGTCATCTTTCTTCTCTTTGATATGTATGTTTTTCGCGTGTTGATAATTGGGATTTCCTATTGGGCTTTTGGGGAAGAGTGCTTTCCCGCTTTTGACCAGGTGGGGGCTCCACTCAGCTGCACTACTGAGCACAGCTTTGCAAATCCTCTGAGACAAGACTAATGATTCCTAGGGCTTCAGCCGTGCTGTGGGCATTTTTGCTGCAAGATCTGAAACCTGAGCATAGCCACCTCTGGTGACGACTGATTTGTGTACTTTGAAAAATGGCAGGATTTGTGTCCTGTCCCTGGCCCTTGCTGAAGGTTTAGGCCCAAGGAGCACTTTTCCTTGGGCTTAATTTTGCTCACTACTGAGACCCTGTCTGGTTCGGTATTCAAGAGCACTGTCCCCAGGGACAGCTGGCACAGGGCCTTTGGAAAAGTGCTTCCACGTTGTTTATTTTCCAGAGTCCCTTTTAGCTTGGTTGCTGGCCAAGCAGACTAGTAGAAGACAGAAGAAAAAAGCCTTAGCCCTAAAAAATAGGAATAGCGACAACATTCCTTGAGCACTTCCTGTGCTGGGTACTGTTTTAAACACTTTATCAAATGAACTCATTTGATCCTCACAAAACCTTATGCAATAGATGCTATTGTTCCTATTTTGCAGATGGAATCCAGACCTCTTGAGAGAGGTGAGGTCCATTGGCACGCTGTCACCATGGAGCATGACCAGGATTCGAACCCAGGCAGGCGGAGACTGGAGTCCATACCCCAAACCCGCATGCTCTGCTGCCCCACCCAGCCCAGGTGTGCTGAAAATGTTTGTGTGTAAACGGATTCCATGGCAATTCATCTGTCACGGGACCCTCCCATTAGACATCGTTTTAAGACAGGTTAACCACTTAAATTTTTAAAAAGTGGCACTTACAATTTCTGCACATGTTGAACAGTAGCTGAACTGTTGAGATTTCTTGAAAACTGATCTCAGAGCCCTTTGTTTGAAACATTTGTCACAAGAGCCAAATACATTAACTAGAAAGGTCTGATCACACATCTTTCACCCCAGATGAAGCTGAAAAAGAAAGAGAAAAAAATGGTGTGTAAGTGTAAGACAGAAAAGCCGACAGAACCAGCATTCTCAGACCTCATCTTCCTTTATCATGTGGTGGTTCTGACCGCTACGTGTGGGATAAAGAATATGCAGTTAATCTGTAACCTGTGATTTATTGCAACACGCTGGGTCAACACCAACTCAGTTATTCAATCAGTAAGAAAGCGTCAGACAGCAGGTTTTCTGAGTTTATGTTTAACCGGTTTTTGGCAACTTGCAGACATGGTCCCAACTGATCTTTGCAGCACAATATTAATCCTGTGGGGCTTCACAGTGGAAAGCATTGTTGTAATGGATACTGTAATTTAAAGCTAAAAAAAAAAAATTCCTCCCCTCAGGGTGAATTTGGAGTAAAAACAAGAGTCAGAAAATGGTGCAGCCTGACCTCCACCAATACCATGAGGCTGAGTAAATGTGGTGTTGGTTCCCTGCAGGGAACTCATCCCATTCATTAAACATTTGACAGCTGCAGACCCAGGGTCCCTGCCTGTCCACCCAGAAGTCAACAGACAGGCCCAGGCCACAGAAGGGAGGGCAGCCTCAAGGATGCAAAACCATCTAGTGGCTAAGGGTGCTGACTCTGGCTGACCAGATCCGGGCCCCGCTACTTAGGCGGGTTACTTGACCTTTCTGAATCTTCGTTTGCTAATCTATCAAACGAAGGTCTTAAAATCTAACATCACAGGGTCGTCAGGCGACTTCTAAGAGAGAGTGCATAGAGCACTTAGCTCAAGGCTGGACTAGAGTGAGTGCTCGGGAGATGTTATGCTGCCCTGTGAGTGGCTGCGATAGCAGCAGCAGCAGCGGGAAGGAGGGGAGGGAAAGGGGACGCGGCTGGAGATGCAGAAAGAGCAGAGAGGAGCCCATGGCTGCAGTTCAGGCAAGACACGATGAAGGCCTGAACTACAGCAATGCTGTGGGATGGATTTGGACCACACTTACGAACAAGAAGGAGAAGGTGCTGGACTTGGCAACACGTGCGGACGAGGAGATGGAGATGTCTGTATCTCCTAGGTTTCTGTTTGGGGGCTGAGGGGTTGGGGTGCCCCTGTTGGAGAAGGAGGATAAGATTAAGGTGGGAAGGAGCAGCCTTTGTAGCTGTGGCGTCCAGAGAGTGGGCCACATCAAGGTTCAAAGAAATGACCCCCTGAGTTTTTTTGGAGCACTTGTCTGAATTTCTCAACAGAGCCAAAGCTCAGAGGGATGTATTTGTGGGGGAGGGGGCAGTGGGGACACCTCTGAGGGGGAATGTCTAGCATGCAGAGGTCACCATGGAGCTGGAGAGAGAATGGGGAGCTCATGAATGGGTTGAACTCCTACAGCAAAGGGGCAGCTGGCATAGTTCTTGAGATGGCTAGGTAACAACAGAGTAGAGGGCAGTCCCTCAGGGATGAGCGATCGGAAGGGAACCAGCTACTGACCACCATGGAGTGCTTGGCCCTGACCTCTCCCAACCGCCCTGAGAGGGGGAGACAGGACGTCTGTGTCCCTGCTGAGGAAAAGCGAGGGACTAAACGACCAGTTCCAGGTCAGCAGTGGAGCCTGAATCTGTGTGTAGTGAAACTCCACAACCCTTGCTTGTGGTGCTAGCACAATCAAGCTGCTCTGCTTTGTCACAACAAGTGAGTGAAAGAACACGAAAGGGCCTGCCCTCAGAGCCTGGCCCTCTGTGGGGGCTCTGTGATGTCGCCCCTCAATGCCCAAGCCTGTCAAGGCGGCCAGTCCTTAGGTCGTGCTGAGGACTCCAAGTAATAGCATTAGGAAGGTGAGGCATGGGTATTCAAGAGGATTATTCCAGCATTTGTGCTTCCAGAAGTGGGTCAGAGAGAGAATGTGCCGCAGGAGCATCAACTCGGTTGAGAGATTGTTGTTATGTTCTGGGAAAGAGGCAGTGAGCTCTGGACTGAGCAGCCGCTGCAGGAATAGAAGGCGAGAGGAACCCCGGGGACCAAGTGGAGAAGGAATAGAAGGATGGCGAGGGGTTGTGGGAGATGAAGAAAAAGAGAAGTAGAAGAAATGGCCGACACTCCAAATCTGAACAGAGACAATGTTTTCCTTCCCAGACTGAATTCTACTTTTTTTCAAATGATAAAATCTGCACACATTCATTATAAATAATTGGAAACAGAAGGACAAGAAGGAAAACTGATCACCTACAAGCCCTATAGCAACAAATAACTGCCCTCTGTTAGCATTTATATTTTCTTCTGTCTTCATAAGCACATATGTGTAGACCTTTTAAAAAATTGAAATTATATGTCATATACAATTTTGAACTTTCATTTTTTGCCTAATAGTGTTTTCGTCTTCACATCATTGCGTATTCTTGGAAAACACCATTTTTTAATGGAGACCACAAGTTTTGCGTCGCCTCAACCTTCAATCATACATATAGGATAGCATTTTAGATCTAGTTGGTTAAACACGGGCAAGACACAAACTAAATTTGAAAGATGATAGTATTTTAAAGCTATAAATGTTATACATGGTCATTGTAGAAAGTTTGGAAAAATCAAAAAGATATAAGGAAGAAAACAATTATCTATAATCCTGCTAGCCTTTCCACATTTTGGTGAACGCAAGGACAGATTTTTCTGGACCATTGGGGTTATACGTTCATGTACACTGTTTATATTTTTATATCCTGATGTTTTTCCATTTAGTATTTTATCATGAGATAAATTTAACTTTAGTACATTCTATTGTCCTTACTGTCACGGTGAGGGAACTTTTCACAACTACAGCCGATGCTTCTCTGAGCATTTTGATAAGAAAAAGGTAAAAATGCCCCATTTTAACAAGTTTTGACATGGTTGCTCTGCAGTAGGAGTTCATAGAACTTCTCAAATCTTCCTCAACCCTATGCCAAGCACAACATTTCTTTGAAGTCTATTTCACCTAAATATATAGTTTGAAAATTACAACCCCCCCATATTTATTTTTAAAAGAGTCAGTGACAAAGATAGAAATTCTAAAGGGAAATCCCCATCACCTGCCTGGCCTTCACTCCTCTTATTTAGTTTGGTGCATATTCTTCTAGACTTTTCCGACACCACAGATAAAGCTTTGTTATTTATACAAATGGGGCTGTTAGGAACTTGCTTTTTTCACCTAACTTATTCTATTACTCCTTATAGATCTGTTTTTTGGTAATAGCTTCAGTATTATTCTCTACTATGCGGTATCATGATTTATTAAACCAACTTCCTATTGTTGGATATATAGGGAATCTCCAGTTTTTACTTTTAAAATACTGCTTCACTGAGCCAATTAAAAATGGGCAAAAGAACCCTCATCTTTTGCTGGTGGGAATGTAAAATGGCGCAGTCGCTGTGGAAAACAAGTTGGCAGTTACTCAAGAAGTTAAACAGAGTTGTTACCATCTGACCCAGCAAATCGACTCCTAGGTGTATAACCCAAGATAATTGAAAATGTATGTTCACATATATATGAATGCTTTAAGCAGCATTTAAGCATTTTTAGCAGCGTTTAAGCCAAAAAGTGGAAACAGTTCAAACGTCCATCAACTGATGAATGGATAAACAAAATGTGGTATATCCATACAGTGGACTGTTATTTGGCAATAAAAAAGAATAGAGTACTGACACATGCTCCAACATGGACAGACCTTGAAAACATTATGCTAAGTAAAATAAGCCAGACACAAAAGGCCACAAACTGTGATTTCATTCATATGAAATGTCCAGGATAGGAAATCCGTAGAGACAGAAAGTAGATTAGAGGTTGCCAGGGGGTGTGGGGAGGGGGGAATTGGAAGTGACTGCTTAATGGGTATGGGGTTTCTTTTTGGGGTGATGAAAATGCTCTGAAATTAAATAATGCACATCCTTGTGAATATACTAAAAACCACTGAAATGTATGCTTTAAAATGGTGAGTTTTATGTACATTATATCTTAATAAAACTTATTTTTAAAATGGGCAAAAGACTTGAACATACTTCACAAATGCAGATATTCATATGGTCAATAAACATGTAAAGAGGTGTTCAAATCATTAGTCATCAAAGGAATGCAAATTAAAGTCACACTCTGATACCACTACTTACTCACCAAAAGACCTAAAATTAAAAGGACTCACAATCTGAAGTGTGGGCGAGGACGTGGAGAACTGGATCTCTTTCCTGCTGGTGGGAGTATAAATTGGTACAACCACTTTGGAAAACGGTTGACAGGACCTACTAAAGCTAAACATACATATAATCTGTGAGCTGGCAATTCTTCTCCTGGATATATACTCAGCAGAAAAGAATGCTTATATCCTCAAGAAAACCATGAAGAAGAATGTCTTAGCAGCTTTATTCATAATAGCCCCAAACTAGAAAAACCCAGATGTTTACCAATAGTAGACTAGATAAATAAATCATGATTTCATGCAATAAAAAATAAACTACCAATACACATGACAATGTGGATGTATCTCACAGACTATGACTATAGAGTGTTCAGTGTCAGACTTCTTTCTATTCCTTACGCTGCACTGCAAGGCTTATGTTGACATGTAAAGTGCCACCTGGATCAATTTTTAAAACTGAGTAAATGATTGTAAAGATGCCTAATTTTTCCACTGATGCCAATACTAAATATATTTAAAAAAGAAAACACCTTATTTCAAAACAAATGCACGTGAATGGTAGAAAAATTAGAAGGTACAGATTAACCAGCACCACCCCCACAGATGCTCCCATCACACACAAATACCACGGTTAACACCTTGGTATGTACATATCAGGACACTTTTCTGAGCGTTTAAGCAAGCCTGAGTATTCTAATTTAATGTTAACACGTACATACCTTCCAGAGAGTCAACCCAATCAGCAGGAAGGCGAGAAGTCAGAGCTGCTGTTCGAAGGTGTAAAAGCGACCAACACATCTAATCTCCTTATGTGGCATCACAGCTCAGCGGCTCCGTCCCTCCCACCTGCAGTTGCGTGTTCACTGCTAGGGCACTCACTGCCCTTTGCATCATTCATTCAACTTGGAACCTTCTGCCCATCCATGCTGCCCTCAGAATCCCTGCTGACTGGTTTCTCTGGTCCAGTTCTCTGCCCTCTGCGGGAGACAGAGGTCAGCAGGTTTGACCCTGACTTTCCCCTGTGACTGAACGTCATCAGCACCTCCGGCCTCCTCACAGCCCCCATCCCACCAGTGCTACCTTCCCAACTTCAGCTTTGTAGAACTGATCAAGACTGTGGAGTGAGCACCTCCCTCTCCTCCCTTCTCCGTGCATAAATTTCTCAGTCTCTGCAGCTCCCCTTGTCTTGTCCCCTAACAAGATCTGCTGCTTCCCAAGGCTGACCAGCACACCCCCGCCCTGCTGCACACTCTGAACCCTGCCACCTCCAACAGGCCTTTGCTCCTGCAGTTCTCTCCTATCTCGCCAGCATCATGACCAACGTGGGGAGGAGGATGACGACCTGCTCTCCAGGAGCTCACAGGCCAGCAGAGAAACGGGCAACGAGGCTGGCTTATAGCACAGGGTAAGTGCTGTAAAACAGGCCAGACCCTGCGTTAAGGGGCTGGAAATGAAAGGTGATGGGCCTCTCATGGCGTAGGGAAGGTCTGCAAGGGGCAGGAAGAAGGGCAGGAAGAAGGCCACGGGTGTGGATCAGAAACCCAGCCAACTCCCGGCCACATAGCCCCTCCTTCTGGCACAGTCTGGGAGCCCCACAGAGACACAGCCTGAGCCAGGACTTAGACATATTTACTTCCTCTCTAAAAATTTTTATATCCTTTTAATGAGATATTATGAATCTATAAAGATTCCAGCATCTTTAAGTATGACCCTTAAAGCGAAGCATAAAACTTGTGCATTAAGAAAAACGTAATCTTCTAGCAATGAAAAGAACCTGACCCAATTCATTTGGTAATTTATTTTATTGATTAAAATATTACAAAGTTCTATTTTGCATTTCTTCATATACAGTGTATCTAAATGAACTAAATTAAATCATTTGCAATATGAAAAGACATGATTACACATTAGTAGGGTGATGTTGCTTTATAGTCATGTATTATTTCCACTCCTAAGATATATGTCTGTGTTATAGAACCACAGCCATTGCCTGTGACAGTCAGAAACAGAAGCGTGACTGGATTCTCGACGTGCTGACGAAAAGAGCTGGATCCCCAGACCACAGGCTAGAACTGCTTATCAAATGCTCTGAAAGGACAAGGAATACAGTCGTTCCCATAAAACTTGGGAAACGTAGGTTTCTCAAAAGGAAGAATTGATAGAATTCTTCACTTATTTTTATGAGAAAAATTTAAAATATATTTGAATGTTGATAAGATAGAGAAAATCACTTAGGTTGCCTTTTTAAACAGTTTTTAAAAGTTATTACAGGAAAGATATTAAACAATGAAAAATTATGGCAAATATGTTGGCAGATAAAATTTAAAGGAATGTTCTTTTGGAGGAGATGATAAATGGCGTGGCAATTAAGCTTTAATAATATATTAGTTTTAAATAGATATATACATAAAAATACTTCATATGATTCATTTCAGATTGAATATTCTCTTAAAAATGAGAGGGGTCTGAAATAAATATTTTTTATGCAGGAGCATTTTTAGCAAAAAGAGAGTGAAACACCAGGCCCCCCCAAGCAGGCTTGGGTAAAAGGACTTTTGACAGGCCATCATGGCCAAATGGGATTATTCTCTGGCTGACTCAGCCCTGGAACCCAGCTGTGGTTTCATACGTGTACCTGGGTTTCACATGAACCTTAGAAACCTTGGGAGACACTGTGTCCCCAGATCTTGCTCCCTCTGGCTGCAGCCCTGTCACAAGACAGATCTAAACAAAAGGCACCTGGAAGAAAATATGAGTCTTCCAGCAATTCTAGGAAAAGCCAGCTGAGAGTCCAAAGCTAGACATGGTGTTTCCAACCACAACTGGTGTGTGTTAATTCTTACAAAATGACAGTTTCGGCGGCAGCACCATCATTGTGAGTGAGAGAAGATGTGGCCCATGTGGGAAAATTCTTATTTTCTTCCTTAAATCACATTCCAAAACATTTCTAGTTCCAATTAATAAATCACATCCCTTGTATTTGCCCTTCAGTCAGCTTTCGAGGGAAAAGTGCTTTTACTCTCTTTTCTTCTGCTATAATCTATTGAGAAAGCCCAGTTTGAAACTGCTGGGGATCTGGATCATTTCCAGAGCATGTGGAGAGGGAGTAAAAGGAAACGTGACTTGAAAGAGATATTTGGTATCCAACATCAGCTGCGAGGAATCCTCCCGACTATTTAGGAGAGCCTGAAATTAGAACCAGAGGGAAAATGAATCAGGAAGCCAGCGCACTGCACTTTATTGCTATCTGGAAGTTAAGAGCAAGGGAAACACAACTCATCTCCAGTGAAAAACTACTTTCAAAATCATGTGAGAGAAAACACAAAAGGGCTTCTTAACAGCACATGTCCAAGGTGGAATGGTCTATCCAGGACTTCCAGATCAGCTCTCACGGATACTTACCTCCTCTTTCACTTCAGAAGTTAATTTCCCACAGGATGGACTGACTGTAAATGGATCTGTTTTCCATTCTTACCTATTCTCATGGCATAATTCTAAGCCCAAACAGGAGTAGATCTCAAATATTAAATTTTTATTGCACTCACCTTTCTTTTTAGTTCAGTAGTTTGTAAACTTTTTTGATCTTAGGACCCCTTTGTACTCTTAAAAATTACTGAGCACCTCAAGAGCTTTTGTGTATATGGGTATAATTATTGATATTTACCATATTAATAATTAAAACAATAATTTAAAAGATTTATTAATTCAAAAAAATAACAAACCCAATACACATTAACATATTTTTATTGAAAAATAACTATGTTTTTGAAAACAAAAAAAATTAGTGAGAAGTGGTATTATTTCATATTTTTGTAAATCTTTTAAATGTCTGACAATACAAGACAGGTGGGATCTCGTCTCTGCTTCTGCATTCAACCTGTTGAGATACGTTACTTTGACTGAAGTACGTGAAGAAAAGTCTACCTTACACAGATACATATTTGGAAAAAGGAAGACTTTGCAGACCCCTTGAAAGGGTCTCAAGGACACCCAGGGACCCTTGAACCAAACTTTGAGAGCTGCTGCCTTAGTTCATTGGGGAAGAAACTTTAGGGAGTAAAATAAGAAAAATGGGCACATGGGTCCCTGTTTCCATTCAGCCCAGGCTCACTTGCAGGGTCCTCGGAGCCTGATAAGAAACAAGCCATGCTGACGAACAGAGCATGTGTGTCATGCTCTTGGTGTTTTCATTCCCCTCCCAGCAGGGCTAAAATGGATTCTGAAAACTGGGGGATCTGACGGGGAAAATTCCTGCTGCTTTTGAGTCGGATGTCTTTTGTTTGCATGTTTGGCAAATACACTTCAATCCTGGGTTTCTATAATGTTCATTACATTTCAGTTTCTTATACTAAAAATTAAAAGGCACATCCTTAAGGATCTCACCTGTACTTTGCGAACAAAGGATGGAGTCACTCTTTTCTCGAAGTCATCTATAGGTGTGTATGAATTAAGGATCTTTATGATCTGTGAACAGTACATAAGATGCTGTTAGACAATGAAAAATGACAACGCTTCATGAAATAATGGTGATTTGGGAAGAGTTGGGAACCACAGGCTGTTCTTTTATACTGTAATTTGGCTCTAGGAACCATGTGTTATTTATTTCCAAGAAACGAGACGACGAGGTGAAAAGAGCACAGAAGGGAGCAAAGACAAATCACCTAATTAGATGACAGAAAGACAATTCTTGGCCCTCAGCCTCCTCCCCGCCCCCTTCCCACCCCACACACGTACACATCTGTGAGTTTAGCGGGCAGGGAATGAGTTATCTGCACTTTGGTGTTTTTAAGGCCTTGAGTTAGTGTTTAATAAATGCTTATCAGATAAGAAGGTGGGCCGTGAGAGAGATGTATGCTCCCCACAGGGCACACAGAGACTCAGATGTACCCCACAGCTGGCTGTCAGAAAAGGCGACATCAATTATACAATCTGTCAGCAAAGATCAGGGAGACACTCAACAAGCCTGGTCACCTGCACAGCAGACAGTGAGGTACAGCGTTCATAGATCTCCTTGGCATCGCTGTCTGTAGTCTTCTTGACCTGAAGCAACCAGGCTGCCTGAGAGAGCGGTTCCAAGGTTTCCTTGGCCAAGCTGTTCTGCAAATTCTTATCTTTAAGCCATTCTTCTAAGTAGCTGATGTTGCACCTGCAGTAAAAGCCAGAGGAGCATAGAATAGGGGGTGATCCATTTATAACACTTTAGGGGAGGGTGCCAAATCCCGCAGTGTGTCCTGACGGGTACCAGAGTTCACTGGGAGCCTCAGGACCACAGTCCAGCTGTTTCCTCATCCATAACTTGAGGGGCTTGGACCAGGTGATCAGCTCTCAGGAGTCACGGTTCTAATGATCATGACCGTCTAGGGCAGGAGCCGTAACAGCTATAAACTTCGGGGGAAATCCGAGCAAAGAAGAGGGGCTGCAATAATTTAGAAATAGAGTTTTGAAAATCTATTAAAGGACAAAGTCACAGTGATATTTGAAGAGAAGACTTACAGTGGTATAAAAATTGTTTGATCTTTTCCTAAATTGGCAGAAATTTTTCACTTGGTAGAAGACTTTAAGTCCACTGAGGTTTTTATTCTTGTTTCTGTCACTAATTATCATAGCTTTATGAGTTAATAGGCATGGGTTTTAGTCCCACCAATCTACTGTGTAAGCCTGGAAAGCTCCTCACCCTCTCTGGGTAGAGGAGAATGTTGAGAACCCTCAGACATTGCTAGTGGGAATGCAAAATGGAACAGCTGCTAAGGAAAACAGTGTGGCAGTTTCTCAAAATGTTAAACATAGAGTTACCACATGACCTAGCAACTCCACTCCTAGATATATACTCAAGAGAACGGAAAAATGTCCATACAAAAACCTGTACACAAATGTTCATAGCAGCATTATTCACAATAGCCAAAAAATGGAAACAACCTAAATGACTGCCAACGGATGAATGGGTAAACAAATTGTGGAAGAGCCATACACTGGGATCTTATTCTGCAATAAAAGGAATGAGGTATTGATACAAGCTACAGCACCGATGAACTGTGAAAACATCATGCTGAGCAAAAAACGCCAGTCACGAAAGACAACATGCTTTATGATTCCATTTATAAAACAAAGTCCAGAACAGGCAAATCTATAGAGAAAGAAAATATATTCATGGCTGCCTAAGCTGAGGAGGAGAGGGCTGAGGAGAGGGGATGTGGGTAGCAGATAAGAGTGGCTGTTAATGAGCTAATGCGTATAAGGTTTCTTTTTGGTGTGATGAAAATATTCTAAAATTACATAATGGTGATAGTTGTACAACTCTATAAATATACCAAAAACCATTGAACTACACATTTTAAATGGGTAAACTTTATGGTATGTAAATTGTATATCAATGAAGCCGTTTAAAAAAAAATTGAGTGTTGAACGAGGTGAACTCTAAGGTCAGTTCCAGCTCTGACCTTCCAAGATTAGCAGCTCCCCATAGGGGTCTTCTCTTTGGCTATAAAATTGGGACAATAGTGGTGAATTAATGTATTCCACAGGGATGTAATGACTGTGAGATAACATCCCCTGCACTGGTTCCCCCCCTTTTTTTGCATTGTCACAGCTGTCACACTGGTTTGAGTTATTATTATTATTATTAAAGATTTTATTTTTTTCCTTTTTCTCCCCAAAGCCCCCCAGTACATAGTTGTATATTCTTCGTTGTGGGTCCTTCTAGTTGTGGCATGTGGGACGCTGCCTCAGCGTGGTTTGATGAGCAGTGTCATGTCCGCGCCCAGGATTCGAACCGACGAAACACTGGGCCGCCTGCAGCGGAGCGTGCGAACTTAACCACTCGGCCACGGGGCTGGCCCCTTGAGTTATTACTTTTAGTTTATAATATAATAGAGCTTCCTATCTAATGGGCCTCCCCTCTCACCCCTTCTAATCCATTCTATTCAATCCTGCCACAGTTCTTTCTAAACCTGAATTGTGAGCATGTTAATTCTCCTGCTCAAAAATCTGTGGTGGCGGTCTGGTTCTTGCTAAGATGGAGTAAGCACACTCCACTTCGTCTCTCCTACTGAATGTAGCTATAAAACCTTGACAGAATGCATGGAGCAGATTTTTGAGGACTTTGAAAAAAATAGTAGCAGGTGGATTGGGGAAGAAGACCAAAATTTGAATTGTCTTCAAATTGGTAGTTTACCAGTTTTTTCACTCCGCTATTCATTGGCTTGAACTCAAAGCAGCTTGAACTCAGTAGTGGGCACTGATACTGACAAAGAGCTCCAGGAGGAGCCCTCTGGTTCTGGCTTTAGATGCTGAAAAGGGTGTCCTCATGCTCAGAGGGAGGGTGGAAATCCCCCATTTTTCATTTTTCTCTTTTTTCTTTCTTTTTCTTCATTTTCTCACATTCAAGCCCCATAGAACTTGCTGCCTGAACCCAAGTGGGTTGATTATCTGATAAAAATGTCAACATTCTCCACAGGATTCAAAGACGCAGAGTCTCACAGTATAATATTAAAAGTGTGCAGGACACAATTCAAAATTATTTGGCAGCTCAAGAACCAGGAAAATCTCAACTCGCATTAAACAAGACAATCAATAGGTGTCAGCTCTGAGATGGCACAGATGCTGGAGTTATCTGACAGCGACTTTAAAGAAGCTATCATGAAAATGCTCCAAAAACTAAAGACAAACTATCTTGAAATAAATGCAGAGATAGAAGTCTCAGAAAAGAAGTAGAAGATATAAAGAAAAACCAAATGAAAATTTTAGAACTGAAAAGTACAATAACAGAAATAAAAGAACTCAGTAAGTGGGCTCAACTGCAGAATAGAAATGGCAGAAGAAAGAGTCAGTGAACTTAAAGGGACCAACAGAGATTATCCAATCTGAAGAGCATGGGGAAAAAAACCTGAACCACATGAACAGAACTTCAGGGACCCAGGGAACACTAATGAAAGGTCTAACATATGTGTCACTGAAGTTCTAGAAAAAAAGAAAGTATGATGCAGAAAAATATTTGAAGAAATAGTGGCTGAAAATGTCCCAAATTTGGTAAAATGCACAAACCTGCAGATTCAAGAAGCTTAGGCAATCTCAAAGAGGTTAAGCCCAAAGAAATCCACACCCAGACCCATCATCACCAATCCGTGAAAAAGTAAACACAAAGAAAAAAAAACCTTGGAAGCAGTCAGAGAAAAACTAGGCATTACTTGTAGGGAAACAATAATTCAAATGACTGCATTTCTCATCAGAAACCATGGAAGCCAGAATAAAGTGAAACACTTTTCAAGTGACCAAAAACAAGGACTGTCAACCCAAAATTCTACATCTGCAAAAAACATACTTCAGGAACGAAGGTGAGATGAAGACATTTTCAAATAAAGAAAACTAAGAGAATGTATTGACAGCGAACCTGCTCTAAAAGGTCTACTAAAAGAATTTCTTCAGGAAGAAGGGAAATGGTGTCAAAATGAAATTTGGGGAAAAAAATGGTACTTGAAACATTAGGAATGAAGAAGGAACAACAGAAATGGTAAATATCTGTGTAAATGTAATAGATTATTCTCTTACTGTTCATTAAAATGTGTTGGATGGTTTAAAACAAAAATTATAACATTGGTAGAGTTTTTGATGTATGTAGATATAATACATAAAACAACTCTGACATAAAGTGGAGAGGGCAAAAGGGCCTATGTGATGGTAAGGTTTCTACTTTCCGCTTGACTGATATTGTTAGACATTGATTCTAAATAGACTGAAAAGTTAAGTATGCAGACTTACATGTAATCCCTAGAGTGACCTCTAAAAACAATATTAAATGTATATAGTGAAAACACAATAGATAAATTAAAAAGGGGTACCAAAAGATGTTCAAAGAACCCAAAAGGAGGCAGAAAAGGAAATCAGAGAAATAAAACCCAGAAGGAACAAATAGAAAAATAATAAAATGGTAGACTTAAATCTATCAATAATTACATTAAATTAAACTGGTCTAAACACCCCAATTAAGAAGCATAGATGGTCAGATTGGACAAAAAACAACCACAAAGACCCAAAGGAAAAAAAAGCCCCCAGGATCCAAATATATGCTGCCTATAAGAAACTCACTTCAAATATGATACAGGTAGGGTAAAAGTAAAAGGATGTAATGTAAAAATATTTAGGAGTTTTTATTTTAAAAATAAACCTGGAAAAGTCTCAGGCAAAGTGGGAGGGTTGGTGACTCTAGGATCATGATTTATCGTATAGTTCAACCTCTACATACCTTGAGATATTTTTTTATTGTGGTAGAAAACATAAAATTTACTATCTTAACCATTTTTAAGTGTAGAGTACACTAGTGTTAACTATATGCACCAGGTTGTACAATAGATCCCCAGAAATTTTCATCTTGCAAAACTGAAACTCTATATCCATTGAACAACAATTCCCCCTTTCTCTCTCTCCTCAGCCCCAGGCAACCACCATTCTACCTTCTACTTCTAAGAGTTTGACCGAAAAGTATGTTTTTTGACCATAATGGAATTAAACGAAAAATCAATAACAGAAAGCTAAGAAGAAAGTCTCTAAACACTTGGAAATTAAGCAACATACTTCTAAGTAAACCATGGGTCAAAGAGTAATCCTCAAGGGAAATAAGAAAATATTTTAAACTGAACAAAAACGAAAATACAACGTATCAAAAATTTGTGGGACAAAGTTAAAGTAGTGCTTAGAGAGAAATTTATAGCATTAAACGCTATGTTAGAAAACAAAGGTCTCAAAGTCAGTAATTTCTTAAGAAAAAAGAGCAAAATTAATCCAAAGTAAGCAGAAGGAATGAAATAACAGAGACAATAACAAAAATCAATTAAATTTACAAACAGAGAAAAACGAAATGAAAGCAAAAACTGATTCTTTGAAAAGATCAGTAAAATTGATAAGCTCTAGCAAGAATGGCCAAGGAAAAAGGAGCAGACACAGGTTACCATACCGTAATAGGAACGGAAGAGGGGATGTCACTACAAATTCTGCGCAAGTTAAAAGAATAACAAGGAAATGTTATGAACAGCTCTATGCAGAGAAACTCAACAACTTCAATGAAGTGGACCAATTCCTTGAAAACCAAAAACAACCAAAACTCACCTTAGATGAAATATATAGCCTGATAGTCCTACAACTATTAAGGAAATTGAATTCATAGCTTAAAGCATTCTGAAAAAGGAAAAATCGGTGGTGGCTGCCACTGCGGAGGGACTAAAGCACGCATTTCTAACGCTGGCATTCCACCTTCTCTTTCGAACCAATCTTGCCAGGTTCTCTCATCACTCCTGGTGCTCCTTTCACAGGGGGCTATTGACACCCTGCCACCAGTTGTCCCTCAGCGAGGCCTGGGCTCACTCCTCTGATTCCTGGCCTGCTGAAATCCTACCAGTCCTTCAAGCCTTTCATATTCTTCCCAGATTCCCTTGGGAGACAGCAATGCATGTACCTGGGCCACGTCATTCCCGTTCCCGACAGAACTGTCTCCATGAGCACTCCCCAGGCCTTCATCAAAGTTCACTGGCAAAAGCTGCCACAATGTCACTTGCTGTAAAAATGCTATTTGTGGAGATTGTGACATAAAGTCTACACGATATATTATTTTTACAATTCACGACTAGGAACAAAAAAGAATTACGTACTATGGTATCCTTATACTTTCTCAGGAACCGGTCTGCCTCACCATACCCAACGAGACCAGAGAGCTGATGATGTTTTGCTGTTTGTCCTGGCAGCCAGAAAGCCTGGAGGCAGTTTTCAAGCCACTCCGTCCACTGTTCCTATTTTTCTTTTCTTTGGTCTTGATTTTCCACTTGTGTTCATGTTTTATTATTGGGTTATTTATGTTTTCATTGTAAAGCCACCGAAATCCTACTGGGCTTTGCTTATGGCAGCAGCTACATAAATATCTGAGTGAGTGAGTGAATGCTTCTAAAACACACGTGCTACTCAGAGCAACTCACTGTAAAGGCCTCGCTGCCCAGATGGCCGCTTTCAATCCGTGAACGGAAGGAGTACTGAGCACCTACGGGGACAGATGCTGCTCATCCTCAAAATAGTTGTTACAGGATTGCTCATGACCCTTTTCACTCATGTCCCATGTTCAGGCATCTTGGGACCTACTGATGGAATGAGAGTTGTTTGGCAAAGGCTCTGCTGGCACATTTAGGTTTATGGCTTTACGTTAAATAGAGCTAAAACCTACCTCGGAGGCCCTCAGGGTGTCTGCATGGAGCTGTGAAATGAACAGAATGAAGAGAAAAAGGCCCTCAAAGCCCAGTCCTTCTGAATGCCCCTCCTCTGAGGACCACGACCTGCTGTCATGGGCATTTGCCACAGTGGTTTGTGGGCATGTCCAGCTCCAAGTTTCACGAATGCTGAAAAGGTGTGATGGACGTCTCATGTTTAGTTCTTGGCTTAAGATACTTCCGTTGTCACTTTCCCTTACTTCATTGCCACCGTCACCACCCCAGGGTCTCACATCACATACACGTATCAAATTCCTGTACATATTTAAACATCTTAAATATCTACCCCATATTATAATTCAAACATAGGCCAGGATCTGTGTTTCCTTAATTAGAGATAAACAGAAGGTGACACACCTCCAAACTGTGGATCACCATGTCTTCAGGATGAATTCCAAATGCCTTGGCCTGACATTCCAGACCCTCCCAGTCTAGAGCCAACCTACTACTCTACTTGGTCCTGCTGCTCCCCAAACAAACCTCTGCTCAACCCAGACAGAGCTGTCTACTGTGGCCTCAGGAGGGGTGCTCATCAGTTCCACCACTGTGCCTCTGCCTGCCTCATTTCCTCTGCCTGGAATGTCCTTCCTCTTTTTTAAAATCACTCAGCACACAGCTCTGAGGCTCCCTTAACTTTTCTGTCCATGACAATCTCTCAAGCACTTCCTGCACCCCTCATTGGAGACTTACTCATAGCTGCCTTGAATTGGTATTAGCTACTTTGAGCTTCTCCAAAGCTGGGATCCTTTGTTTTCTGTGTCCTCCACTAGGCGGTGCTGTTCAAAGAGATGGCGGTCAATACATACTGGTTGAGTGCATGGTAACCATAGCTACAGTATACAATTACTAGTTCCCAGTTAAAGTCTCTCTGGCAGAGCGTCAAGTTAGCATGGTAGGGAGTGATGGGAGGAGGGGCTGGGCATCAGATGGTGACATCTCCAAAGTTCTCGAGTCATCTTGTTCACAGCTCCCCAGCAGTGCAGCTCTTATGGAGGGTGGGGCGGGAGCGTGTGGTCTCAGACTTTAAGGGCATTCTTTCCGGCCAGCCTCCCCGGGGTAAGTGGTGGTTTACGGGTTTTACCTGATCTGCATCCCTTTTCTGCAGGAGCACATGTCCTTCCGCAGAAAGAGGCTGTTCAGGGTGACGGCCCCGATCAGGAAGAAGAGCTGCTTCACGGCCTGCCTCACGAGCTCGGGGTCCAGGCCGTTCTGGCACATGGTACTGTAGAAGTAGCTTAGCTGCTGCAGGATGGAGGTCATTGTGTAGCCGTCCGTGTCGTCTATGCTGGATGACCGCTTCCGGAAGCCTGTGGGCTTCAGGCCGGAAATGCCCTGCAGACTCTCATACTCTAGCATGCCTGGCACTAAAGAGAAAAATGGAAACTTTTCTTGTGCACACAGTGGGCACACCCGGAGAACATTTTTCACTGCTCTCGCATGTCTGTTTCAGGAGGTGGGCCATTTTCTACAAGAGTTTGTAGTGGATGTAGTCCCGACAGAGAAAGCAAAAGAATTGGGGAGCACCAGGGTGCCTAGGAGGTGGATGGGGATGGAGGGGCGCAGCTCTTCTAGGCTTGGAGCATCTCTACTTTCAACTTCACAGGAAAGACAGCGGGTTAGCATGATAACTCCTGGTCTAGAACTATTTAAAGCCTCAAGTACTTACATTTCAGAAATTGGAGAAAGTCTGCAAGAATTTGAGTGGGACTTCAGGATTTCAAAAATACTTGCTTAACACCCAGGATTAGCCATGTGAGTAGCAGGAGTTCTCCACAGTTCTCCCAAATCTTTCCCTTCAGGATGAACCACCCTCACAGAGAGAAAACCAGACCCATGTACTTTCATACATGCAATCATTTTAAGCAATCAAAGAGTTAAAAAGTGGACCTTTACACCATTAAAGCTTCTTGTTTTAAAACTGTTTTCTTTATAATCACACATTCCATACACTGGATTTATTTTTTAAGGTTTCAATGTTATTATAAATACTTTTTGGTCATCAATTCTTTTCTTACCTATTATTGGTTGAATGTTATTTTCCATTACGATAACAAACTGATGATATATTCGTATAGCCACATCACTAAGAATCTGTCTGTATTCTGAAAGGTCAAAATTGTTCAAGCAATTCTTATTCTGATGTGGACTGTTATGCTTCATGAATTCCTGAAAGTAATTTTGAGCATATGCGTATTAGAATTACATAGACATGCGGGAAATTAAAATGCTGTCTCTACTAATGCTGTTATAATCAGCTTCCACTATAACTCCTGTACTTTAAAACTTAACGTCTGATTTGTATCCAATGAGCTCTTGATGTTTGGGGTAGCATTTATTTTCCAGAACTAACTAAATGTCACTGAACCGCTTACTCCCCCTAGAAGTATGTGCCCCTAGAGTCTACAGACTACAGTGGGAAACAACGCCCCTGGAAGCTCCTAGAAAAAAACTGCAAAGCACCCCAGGAAACATACTGCTGTAAGAGGCCAGTGGATGTAATAAATGAGATTCATAACTTTCTAAGTAAGAACATAGACCAATCTAAAATATTTTAAAATGTGTTGTGGACTGAATATTTGCATCCTCCTCAAATTCCTATGTTGAAGCCCTAACTGCCAGTGTGGCTGTATTTGGAGATGAGGCCTCTAAGGAAGTAACTAAGGGTAACTGAGGTCCTAAGGATGGGGCCCTGATCTGATAGGATGAGTGTCCTTGTAAGAAGAGACATGAGAGAGCTCACTCTCTCTCTTCCCACCCCATGCCCGGAGGTGGAAAGGCTGTGTGAGGACACAGCGAGAAGGTAGCTGTCTGCAAGCCAGGCAGTGAGCCCTCAGCACTGAACCAGCGTGTTGGCAGCCTGATTTCAGACTTCTAGCCTCCAAAACTGTGAGAAAATAAATTTCTGTTGTTTAAGCGCCCCCAGTCTGTGGTATTTTGTTAGAGCAGCCCAAGCAGACTAATACACTATGTTTAACATGTTCAAAGCGATAGAAGAAAAACAAAACAGGACAAGAATAGGATATTATAGTAAGAGGCAGAGTGGAAAAGAACCATTGAAATTTTAGAAATAAAATTACAGTAATTGAGAAAACACTCAGGGACAAGAACATCGTACATGGCTGAAGGGGGCAAAGAAAGGATCAAAAAATAAATGGTGTTGAATAATATCCTCTCCCATTAACGTCTCACAGATGTCAGTCTGTCTTCAACGGACTAGTCTGTGCCCTCACTGCTTTTGGTACTCATTTGTCAGAGGAAGGATTTCCCAGACTCATTTCTCCTTTTGCTCTACCATACTAGGATTACTTTTATATTTTATTCTACTTTCTCTCCATTGGGACAATTGGCTATCCATGAAGAAGATATGAGTTTAGAATTAAATTCTAAACTCTGAATTATAAGAGTTTAGAAGAAAGTAAGAGAACAACTTCATGATCCCAGGGTAGGGAAGAATTTCTTGAGCAAGACATTCAAACATACATATTATAAAAGAACAGGATTGAGAGATTCAAGTATGTCAAAATTCAAAAACCGTGTACAACAAACTCCATAAAGAAAATTGGAAGACAAGCCATAATCTATCCATAATCCATAAAAACCTCTTACAAATCAGCAAGAAAAAAAGACCCCCCAAGAAAAATGGAGAATGACTGTGAGTAGGCAATTTAAAAGGAAACCCAAATGACCAATAAGCAGGAAATGATGCTGGACCTCACTAGTGATCCAGTAATTGCCATCTAAGTCAACAAGGTATCATTTTATATCCATGAGATTGGTAAATAATCAAATGTCTGTCAATAGCTAGTGTTGGTAAAGGTACGAGACACTGAAAACCTCATCCACTGCTGGTGAGACTGTTACATGGTACAACCATTCTGAAGAGCAGTGAAAACCCTAAAAAGCCATTTTGCTGTTTTAGGTCAATGAAATTTTGCTCTGTGAGTACTTGAAGGTGGAGAACTTCTTTATGATGTTAGCCCCTTGGAAGCAGAGTCAGGATGGCAGAGGATTTACAGATTATGGAGGAATAATCCGAATCTCGTAGAGACAACAGCTATGAAGGAACAGGCATGAAGGACTAAAGGCTGTATTTTACAGTCATAATAGTGAAAACTTCAGAATTTTACAACCAGAAGGAAACTTAAAAATCATGGCATCTACCTCGTGGGTTTAAAAGTCAAGGAAAGTGGGGTCGAGTGCCATGCCCAAGGTCTAAGTCTCTTTCTAGACGTCTTCTGCCTGTGCCTTGTGTCCAACCAGTGATGTGAAGTTGCCCTCCTGGGTGAGGAGGAAGCCAGAAAGCCAGCTGGAGCAGAGGCTGTCCCGGAGCTAGGTGTCCCAGTTCCCAGCCCTTACGGTGAGCTCTGGCTCAGGAGGTTACAGACCCACAGGCAGCACAGAACACAGAGCAGACAGGCAACCCTACCTCTTCTCCACTGTACTGCTTCAGGCAATTGAGGAAATGACAAGTATTGGCAAGCCAAAAGGACAGCATCTCAAAGTCTTCTAAATGTTCCTTTAAAAAAAAACCAACAAAAGACAAAGCTGAATTTGGTGATTACTGGTGCCTATGAGGCAAGAATAGATATATCTTACCTGTTTGGTTAGGTGGTAGCTTTTGACCAAAAGGAATTCTTCTTTTATTCACAAAAGCCTTCATTAAATTTATACTATAATGATAAGCTCTTATATTTATATAGCAGGCTATGGTTTGCAAAGTATTTCTGTACAGGTTATGATACATTATGAAATTTGAAGCATACGCTGCAAGAATGCCTGAGGAATCTAAGTCTTGGTCTTTGCCCTCCAAAGTTCACGCTCTGACTGGGAAGACAGACATAACATAAATAGGACACAGTAAACAGGTGGCCAAATGTCCACAGGATGGACGCAGATTGTGCCACAAAAGCTTAGAGGATGGAGAGATGATGGGGAATGCGGGTAGCTGAGCAAACCTCATGAGAGAGACGGGAGGATGTCCTCCTTGAAAGGACTGGATAGACAAGAGCTCAGGATAAAGGACTCTGTTGGGGAGAACACCCCTGCTTATGGGGCAGGAAGAAGAGCAACAAGCAAAGAAGGCAGAGGTGTGGTGATCAAAGAGGAAAGGGGAAAACTGGGAACGTCCTGGGATTTGAAAGACAAGGCAAGAGGGTTCCAAAGAGATGGTCCTAATGTTTCAGGCCATTTAAGGCGAATAAAAGTTAAGGAAATACCATTGGATTTAGCAAGAGGAACTCTTGGTGATCTTTCTGTGGCATGATAGGGGTAGAAGCCAGATTGCAAGGAGTGAGAAAGAGAATTGGTGGAGACAAGTAGTTCAAGTGCTTTGGCAGCCAGAGGGGTGGAGAAAAAGGCACCATGGCTAAGGGGTACATGGGCCAAGTGAGGGGTGCTGTGCACTGGCAGGGGGAGAGGCAGGTCCTCTGTACCAACAAAGACGGAGGGCAGGGAGACGCTGGAGAAGCTGAGATGGAAGATGCTGGTGAGAAAGGGGATTTATACTCCTCATGCCATGCATCTTTCAGTTTCTAAACATGTAAACGCCCCAGAGCAGCAAGATGGGGCAAATACTGTGTGCCTATGGCCTGAAACACAATGCAAGTTTGAACTAAGAAAAACCAGCTTATGAAAATATGGACAGAGAAAACATCAATTTATGGGCGCTCCTTCCAAAGACACACTGGTGGGTCCTGTGAAGACAGTGACTATAAAGCACCCAGCACCAAAGAAACGCTAATTTTCTACTCCTAGCTCCTGATGAGTAATGAATTCTTGGTACCAGTTTTTTTTTGGGGGGGAGGGAGGGTTGAGGAGAATTACTCATACTTTGACCTCTTATGTATTCACTGTTTTTATTCTTCTCTTTTCCTAGGTTATTTAAAATAGGGTTTAATTACTCATGACTCTTCTAGAACATATATTTTACTAAAAGTGAGGTAAGACTGCCCCAACTAAAAAATTCAAATATATCCCAACATCAAACATTACTCCTCATTTGGAAGGGGGATGAAAAATATTGGACCTATATTTTACTGCTCCCAGCTAACACGTAGCTTACCTTCACTTCTGGGCTGGGAATAAAAGTACATAATGTGGTTTTAGAAGGGAGAATTATATAAATGCCAAGGAAAGAGATGACTAAGTCTTCAGTCCTTCCCATCCCTCACCATAAACACTTGCTACACCAACTGAACCTGTATTCCTCACAGCCAGGAATCTCACACCCTGAGGGGATAGGAGTGGTGGGGGTGGCGGCTACCATGTTGTACACTCCAAGGGACGGCTTTGAGGTCTATTGGCAGGTCCTTATCCTTGGCGATCCCTGACCTTGCCTGTCTTTTCCTACCAGCTTGGCTTCTTTCACTGATTGGGCTTCAAACTGGCTTGAGGAATCACGTGGTTCACCAAAGACTGGAGATGAAGAATGGGCAAAGTATGGGCATCTGGTCATTCCCACAGGTGCTCCTAAAGTAGCCATAATACCAAGGGCCAATGTCAAAGCTGGTTCCTACCTTAATCACCTGCTTGATGCCATTAATGGTGCTGTTCATGAGGGACTTGACCATGTTGGCATCATTTAGAGAGTCTGCGTAGCGTAGACACATGAACAGGATGTGAGCCGGCAGCCCGGGGATCATGTTCACCACCACGCCGCGGGGCTTCAAGTCTGGAGCAGGGATAGTCGATGAGGATTACAGCTGATGGTCAGCTCTCCCCTAAAGAACCTCTGACTACGGGGCAGGGGTGTTTGCTTTTCCATACTCAATGCTGTGCCTGAATGCATAGGGATGTCTTTTCTCTTTGAGGAATTCAGTCTGGCAAAAATATACAGATGCCCTCTGCTCCTCTTACTTCTCATTTGCAAAGTACTTCCTCTTTTTTAAAAGGCTGAATAAGAGACAGAATTTGACTTCTCCCTGGTGTGGAGACCCTGGATTTCAGATCTGCAAGGTGAGAGGGGAACCCCAGCTCCAAGCACCCCACCAAAGGCTCCAGGATGAGGATGGATATGATCTCGGTGATCACATGCACCCGCCTTGAATCGGGAAGACAGGTACACAACAGTCCTCAGAGGGGGTCTCGCTGGCCTTGGGGGGAAGAGAATGGCAGCGAGACAGATGGGGATGAAGGGGAGACAGAAACTTCATAGGACAAACTAAGATAAGCACACAAAGACCGCCCCATGGCTGCATGAAGACAGGAGAACAAAGCAGAGGCCCCACAGCTGTGCCCTAGGGAGGGCGGGAAGGAAAGGGGAGGTGTGCGCACACGCTCTGAGGGGGTCACTTAGAAGAAGAGGAAGCAGGCTACATGCTGGCTTTCTGCTTTGAGACCCTGGGACAAGCTGATAGGGAGGAGCTTTTCTCCCTTCCTCTGGAAAACCATGTGGTTTTCATGGTGAAGATGTCTAGTGAGATTAGTTCTAAGATCACCCACCCCTGGGCATGCACACTGGGGCATTCCTGTAACGGAGGCGTGGCTCGGAAGCCCCCGTCATATTGCCTGCATGTAAATTTGTCAGAAGTTGAATGGAGCACAGAAGCCACAATTACTTCTGCGGTGACTCCCGTGCTGAGACACAAAGATAAGGAGATACGTCTTCTATCCGGACCCTGCGACTAGTCTTGGGAAGAGGTTAGGCAGTGCTTCTCAACTGAGGGCAATTTTGGCTTCCAGGGACCATTTGGCAACATCTGGAAACACTTTTTATTGTCATGACTAGGTGCTGCTACTGGCTTCGAGAGGGTAGAAGCCAAGCATGCTGCTCAATATCCTCCAGAGCGTAGTCCCTCACAACAAAGAATCATCTGGTCAACAGTGCTGAGGCTGAGAAACTCGGGGCTGGGGGAGAGCAGGGGAGGAAGAGAAGGGACTGCCCCTGCCCCGGACTGTGGCAATGAATGACGTTCAGGTTCTCAAAGACAAAACAAAACTTCAGACTTCCAGGTTTAACTACCAAGAATGAGGTTTTGAATGAGCTTGGCCTCATCTTCTCTCTTGTATTCCAGCATCCCCAGGTACTCCTTGGGTCCTGAAGACAAGTGCACATCATTGGCTGCAGAGAGAGGTAAACAGTCAGCTAAATACACCCAAAAAGTTCCACAAGCTTTATAATGGGACTGCTCTGTATCTTTCCACCCCATTCTCACTGGTTTGCACATGAACTCTTGTGGCTTTCAGCTAAATGAAAACTTTACTGAATCCTGAAGAATGTCTTCTGGTAGTGATTCTTATCTGTGAGGATATCAAGGAGTATGGTTGCTGCTGAACAGCCTGTTATCCTTGAAGGAATCCTTATGAGTGCCTGGTATGTATCCAGCAGAGCGGGGAGATGAGAGCAATCTCAGATGCTGCTCTTGTCTTCAACATGCTGATGCCGCAGTTAAGGAAGCAAGACTTAGAAAACATTTGGTGGGCCAAGTTCCATACTGTGTGATCCTAACGGGACTGTATTAGTTTCTTATGTGCTGAACAAGTTATCACAAATTTAGTGACTTAAAATACCATAATTTTTTTAAATCTTAATAGTTCTGGAGGGCAGAAGACTGAAATGGATCTTACAGGGCTAAAATCAAAGTGTCAGCAGAGCTGTGCTCCTGCTGGAGGCTCTAGGGCCTCTCTCTTGCATTTCCAGCTCTAGAAGCTGCCCACATTCCTTGGCTTGTGGCCACATCACTCTGACTTCAGTTTCCATCATCATATCTCCTCCTCTCCCTCTGCTTCCGTTGCTCCATCATCTTCTCTCACACTGGCATCCATGCCTCTCTCTTATAAGGTCTCTTATGATGACATTGGGTCCACCTGGATAATCCAGGATAATCTCCCCATCTCAAGATCCTTAAAAATCCCTGTTGCGATGTAAGGGAACGTATTCCCAGGTTCCAGGCATTGGGATGTGGAGATCCTGGGTGGGCCACAGTCTGCCCTCTGTTCCCCAGAGATTCATATCCATTCTGAGAGAAAGAGATGTGACGACAGAAGCAGAGGTTAGAGAGGAAGACTTTGAAGACGCGATGCTACTGAATTTGAAGATGGAGGAAGGGGTCCACAAGCCAAGAAACGCAGGGCGCCTCCAGAAGCTGGGAAAGGTGAGGGAACGGATTCTCCCCCAAAGTGTCCAGAAGGAACACGGCCCTGCTGACATGCTGATTTTAACCCAGTGAAAGCCATTTTGGACTTCTGACCTCTAGGACTGTAAGATAATACATCGGTGTTCCATCAAGCCACTAATTTTATGCAGATGTGTTACAGTAGCCATAAGAAATAAATATAGGGCTTATGAGAATTCACACAGAGGTAGGTTAGAACTGTTGAAAAATGCTTCCTGAAGGAGGTATCTCTCCAGTCGGGCCAAGAAAAGCGAGCGGGCTCTAGTGGGTGAAAAAGAGTTAACAGAACTCTCTTATTACTGCGTGAAAATTTCTCCTGTGGATTTACTAGCTCTGTTCCCTTGGAGACTGATGGGGGTAGAACGTCCACTGTTTTACTAAGCAACACTATGTATGATAAGAATGACCTCTGACTGGTAGATTGCATCTGGACCAGGGAGAACAATAACTGAAGCAGAGATACCTGATAAGGACCTCACACTTTGGGTATTCTCGAGTGTGATGACTCAGATCTGGGCACGTTCCTTGCAGGGACCCTGGAAGCTAATGCCACTTATGGAGTGTTCAAGAGATATTGGTTTCCTGCCAAGAGCCACATAAATGAGCTTAGCAGCAGATGCTCCAGCCCCAGTTAAGCCTTCAGATGATCACATCCCTGCTGACGACTTGACAGCAACTCAGAGTCAGAAGCACCCAGCTAAGCTGCTCCTGGATTCTTGACCCTCAGGAACTGTGCATTGTTAAGTGTTTGCTGTTTTACGTTGCTAAGTTTTGGGTAATTTGTTGTATGAAAAGAGAACTAACACACAGGAAGGGAAGCTGATGCATTCCAATTTAGACACACTGAGTTGGAGGTGATGGAAGTCCTTATGTCGAGATGGCAGTTCATTCATTCATTCCAACAATGGGGAATTGGGGGGTTGGGAAGGACAGACATGGCCCCTGCCTCCACAGGCACACCGACATTTATCGTTTATTACTGAATGGGAGAGATCCTCGTTTGGTTTTAGACATTTTAAATTTGAGCTGAGAGTTGAATAAAGGAGCTCTTCAAAGAAATGAATATAGAAAAAGGAACGGATAATTGAAGATATAGCCTTAGTGATGAAGGCTGGGAGAAAGGAAGCAATATGGAACAGAAGCGTGAAGAGTGTTAGAAGAGAGAAGTCAGGAAAGTTCAGTGACAGAAGCAGATGAAGGAAAGAAAGGCGAAGAGTCTTTTTCACAGGAGCTCATGAGGACACTCAAAGTGTGAAGTTCAGTCCATGCCCAGGACTACTGTCTGGCTTCTTAAGTTCTCAACTTCTTTCTTCTAATAGAAATGGGGATATTGATCCTATGTAACTGGAAGAGAAAGTGAATTTCAAAGCAGTTAAATTTGAAACTTGCTCATAGTTTCAGTTTTAAAAGGGGAGAGCTAACGGAGGAAGAGTATTAATTATTCATCATAGTCATTTCAGGGTGAGCCTTGCAATGACATGAGCATATCCAGTATTATCTGAGGGGTGGCGAGCTATCTGCCTGCCTCAAAGGATCTTTCCATCAGCCCATCACTGAGCCCTAAACCCTACCAGTTGAGAATCATTCCTTTGGGTTTCAAAGACTTTGAAACACATCAGGAAATAAAACACTTCAACGCATGCTGACCTTAGCTGAAAGCTCAAAGAATAGGGAAGTGAATGTCATCTTTCCTACCTTTTTCAATTGTCTTGGTTAGAGTCCTGACTTGATCTTGTAGCTTTTTAATCTCTCTGTCCTTCATGTCTAACTCTTCTTCAAGATCCTACAGAAATCAAAAGAAACAAGGCCATTAGCTTAGAAGCATCTTAATCCACTTTTTGGTAACAGCTTTATTGAGCTATAATTCATATACCATACAATTCACATACAATTTAAAGTGTACAACTCAATGGTTTTTAGTATAGTCAATTGTGCAAAAATCACCATTATTCCAGAACACTTTCATCACACCAAAAAGAAACCTGTAACTTTTAGCCATCATCCCCTGTGCCCCCATTCCCTCCCAGCCCCTGGCAACCACTAATCTACTTTCTGTCTCTATATATCTGCCTATTCTGGACACTCGATATCAATTGAATCATATAATATGTGGCCTTTTGTGTCTGGCTTCTTTCACTTAGCATAATATTTTCAAGGTTCATCCATGCTATAGCATGTATGAGCATGTCATTCTTTTTTGTGGCCGAATAATATCCCATGGTATGGATACACACCACATTTATCTTGATCTACTTTTCCCTTAATAAAGTAATACCCACTGTAGAGAATTTAAAAATATGAATGTGCAAGAACGGGCTCTCTGGATGTGAGAAGATGGAGACAGAGAGACTGTTCTGAGATTTGGGTCCAGCTTTGCCTTTCCTTCCTGATAAGGGGTGGTCTTGCCGATGCTGAATCTAGCTCAAGAACCGGGAGAGTCCTGGATGCCTATAAATATTTCCTATCAAGGGCATAGAGTATTTAGGTTCTTCCTGGCTTCCAAGGGCTTTGACAAAGAAAAGATTCAGTTTTCCCTGATCCAGCAATGCCCACCACGCAGTCACTGCGGCTGTGTGCCCTGTGGGGACTCTTGGGGCTGAGGGAAGTTGTGCAGTCTCTACTCTGTGGTCACCTCTCCCCTGCCACAGTTCTGTGTCCCTGACAAAGCACATTAGGAACTTTATCTGACCTTACGAGTCGGGATGTGGGTACAATTTCTTCCCTCCAATTTGAGTCCATCCTATTATACATCTAATAATAAAAAGTCACTCATCAATCCAGAACCTGGTAGAAACCACTGTTCACATTTTGATTTATTTCATTCTTCTCTTTTTTTCTAATATGGCACATACACATTTATAAAATTGGGGTCTTACTGTATGTAAAGTTTTAAATCCTATATTTTTCTCTAATTATATTGCAGACATTTCCCCATTTCACTGATAATATATCCAAACAATCATTTTAATGGCTAAGTCATATGACGTACGATAATTTAACCTCCCTACTTTTGTTGGACATCCATTTTGTTTCCTTGGGTTTTTTTGCTATGATTAATAACATTATGATCAACACTCTGAACAAAAACCTTTGTGCACATATCTGATTACTTACTTAGGATAGAATCTTAGAAGTTGCATTACTGAGCCAAAGGGAATGCGCTTCCAAAGGTTCCTGATATATTTGCCTCCAAATCACCCCTGAGAAAGTTTGTACCAATTTACATTCCCAGAAACCATGTATGACAGCGCCCACTTCAAAACATTCTCACCAGCACCATAAGATCTCTATTATTTGAGAGGCAAAAATAATACCTAGTTTTAATTTTGAATTTCTTTGATAAATGGTGAGATGACCACCAAATTTTTTTAATTTCTTTTTTTATTAACAATTTTGACTCAAAGTAGGTTGAATAGTGTCCCCTCAAAATTCACGTCCACTTAGAACCCTAGAATGTGACCATATTTGGGTCTCTGCAGTTATAATTAAACTAAGGATCAATATGAGATCATACTGGATCAGGGTGGGTCCTAAATCTAATAAGACTGTCCTTTTAACAGAAGAGGACACACAGAGACACACAGAGAGAAGCCCATATGAAGACACAGGCAGAGATCAGAGTAAGGCTGTCACAAACCAAGAAATGCCAGAAGCTGGAAGAGGCAAGGAAGGATTCTCCTCCAGAGACTCTAGAGGAGTGCGGCCCTGCCAGCACCTTGAATTTGGACTTTGACCTCTACAACTGTGAGAGAACAAATGTCTGTTGTTTCAGGTCACCCAGTTTATGGCAATTTGTTATGGTAGCTCTAGGAAACTAATGCAGTTAAGTCTCATTCATGGGCAAAAACCACCAGCTCCTATATAGAAATTCTGTTGCTGCACGTTCATCTGTAACTCTGAGGCTACTCATTGGCTCAGGGATAGATGTTGGAATAAACACGTAGATATGACTGTTCCCCAGCTCAGTGCTCTGTGGAAGAAGCAGGCCTGTCCTGTCCCTGCCTGGGAACAGAGCCACACACAGGGGGGGCTCCTGAGGAGGGGCCCTCACTGCTCCCGGAGCATCATAAACAAACTCACACAAATCCTACACAACTCAGGGACTGACACATACACAGAGCCACACGCTCACAGCTAGGGAAGGAGGGTTCACACCCGACAAGATGCACAACACACACAAGACCCCCCCACAAACCTTTCCCTTACCACTGGCCCCGGCGGAGACCCAAGGGACACACACGCAGGCACAGCTGCAGAAGGCAGGACAGCATCTCGCACACGCTCAGCAAGCTGTTGCTTATCTGGTGTGATCTGAGGAGTCTGTGCTCTGAGAAAGTTATATCCCCCTCCAAAAAAGATGGTCATCATCTAGGTGCCCCTGACTGGAATTCGCTACTTCCTATTAAATGTTAAACTCCCTGGATCCTCTTTTTAGATATAATTATGCTTCAAAGTTAAATTCTGACACTGCAAAATATGATTTTACCCCCCAATCAGAATCCCAAGAACATTCTTCACAGAAATTGAACAAACAATCCTAAAATTCATATGGAGCAACAAAAGACCGCGAATTGCTAAAGCAATCCTGAGCAAAAACAAAGCCGGTGGAATCACAATCCCCGATTTCAAAACATACTACAAAGCTACAGTGATCAAAACAGCATGGTACTGGTACAAAAACAGGTGCACAGATCAATGGAACAGAATTGAAAGCCCAGAGATAAAACCACACATCTATGGACAGCTAATCTTCGACAAAGGAGCAGAGGGCCTACAATGGAGAAAAGAAAGTCTCTTCAACAAATGGTGCTGGGAAAACTGGACAGCCACATGCAAAAGATTGAAAATTGACCATTCTTTTTCACCACACACCAAAATAAACTCAAAATGGATCAAAGACCTAAAGATTAGGCCTGAGACAATAAGTCTTTTGGAAGAGAATATAGGCAGTACACTCTTTGACATCAGTTTCAAAAGAATCTTTTCGGACACTGTAACTCCTCAGTTGAGGGAAACAATAGAAAGAATAAACAAATGGGACTTCATCAGACTAAAGAGCTTCTTCAAGGCAAGGGAAAACAGGATTGAAACAAAAAAACAGCTCACTAATTGGGAAAAAATATTTACAAGCCACTTATCTGACAAAGGGTTAATCTCCATAATATACAAAAAACTCACACTGATCAGCAACAAAAAAACAAACAACCTGATCAAAAAATGGGCAGAGGACATGAACAGACATTTCTCAAAAGAAGATATGAATATGGCCAATAGACACATGAAAAGATGTTCATCATCGCTAATCATCAGGGAAATGCAAATCAAAACTACACTAAGATATCACCTTACACCCGTTAGATTGGCAAAAACATCCAAAACCAAGAGTGACAAATGTTGGAGAGGATGTGGAGAAAAAGGAACCCTCATACACTGTTGGTGGGAATGCAAACTGGTACAGCCACTATGGAAAACAGTATGGAGATTTCTCAAAAAGTTAAAAATAGAAATACCCTATGACCCAGCCATCCCATTACTGGGTATCTATCCTAAGAACCTGATATCAGAAATCTCAAGAGTCCGTTGCACCCCTATGTTCATCGCAGCATTATTTACAATAGCCAAGACGTGGAACCAGCCTACATGCCCAGAAACTGATGATTGGGTAAAGAAGATGTGGTATATATACACAATGGAATACTACTCAGCCATAAAAAAAGACAAAATTGGCCCATTCACAACAACGTGGATGGACCTCGAGGGTATTATGTTAAGCGAAATAAGCCAGTCAGAGAAAGACGAACTCTATATGACTCCACTCATAGGTGGAAGTTAGTATATTGATAAGGAGATCTGATCGGTGGTTACCAGGGAAAAGGGGGGGTGGGGGGAGGGCACAGAGGGGGAAGTGGTGTACCCACAACATGACTAACAAAAGTGTACAACTGAAATCTCACAAGGTTGTAATCTATCATAACATTAATAAAAAAAAAAAAATGATTTTACCCTATCATGGTTCTCCTGCGAGATAGGAAATGGGGGGCTTTGACAATGGGGTGCAGGGCCTGTGGCCCGTGGACATGTCCAGGCTGACCACTGCCCTGGTGAGCCCTTCCCCGGTCACGGTCTTGAAGGCCGCCAAGTGAGGCAGGGGCCTGAGAGTGTTCGACTCCCGGGAAAGCGCCCATCTGTGATTTCAGGGCTTCTCAGTCTTGTGGTTTTCACACACCAGTAAAATTTCAAAAGAATTGCTGGGAACTGACACAGAGCTGCCGAACTTCATTTTGACAAGGGCTTTTTGTTTTTTGAGGAAGATTAGCTCTGAGCTAACATCTGCTGCCAATCCTCCTCTTTTTGCTGAGGAAGACTGGCCCTGAGCTAACATCCGTGCCCATCTTCCTCTAGTGTATACGTGGGACGCCTACCACAGCATGGCTTTTGCCAAGCAGTGCCATGTCTGCACCTGGGACTCGAACGGGCAAACCCCAGGCTGCAGAAGTGGAATGTGCGACCTTAACCGCTGGGCCACCGGGGCGGGACCCTTGACAAGGGCATTTTTGATGAAGACTTTAACAATTAAAAGTTTGTCATCTATTATCATGATCATTTCACAGAAGAACATTTTGACTCTTAAAAACTGCAGGCAGGGCCTACCCTCAGAAGCAAGCACGGGCCTCTCATGGGGTAAGTTTTGCTCAGAAAAGTTCACATATCAGCTGTCATCCTCAGCGTGCTGCAGACCAGGGCATCCTCATCTCAGATGGGTGTAGTCCATCGGACAGTTTCAGGACCACTGCACCTCTGTCCCCCCTTCCCTTATCAGGCCCTTCCCTGTGCGGCCTGTGTAAGTCCCCCAGACTCCCCTGCAGTGGGCTGTAACCTCAGAGGCCGCTTCTCTTTTGAGATAAGGAAACAGCTCTGATGAAAGGTGGCTTTGAGTCCACAGCTGTTCACTGTATGCTTCAGGGGGCATGTGCCCCGTGCACTGGCGTCCGCACACAGGCAGTATTTATCGACAAGTTAGCAAACTCCTCACCCTGTTTTCTATAGCGAGACGAGATGCTTCCTGCTGGAAACTACTCTTGACCTCATTTTCAGTTTCAAATTGTTTCTTCAAGTGTTCGCCAGCCTCCTGCATTTCTTGAATCTTACCCATCAGCTTCTCTTTCTCTTTGGTGTGTATTTCATTTTGGGCTTCTATGGTCCTGCAAAAAGGACAGAGGAAATTTTGGTGTCAGTTTAACCTTCGTGGAGAAGTCACTCCTTGTCCCAGCAAGCACTGATATTCCCAAAGATGGAAAAATACTTTGGCCAATTTATGTGTAAAGTAAATAGTACCTGCATAGGGCATCCTTGAAGGCAGGGAGAGGCCAGGGTTGGCTGGGCATAAAATTGGCCATAGACAGCCCAGTCTCCTTAACCTGAGAAGAGATTCTCGCCCCCATCCCGACTAAACCCCTTGAAAGCTCCCATGGGGCATCCACACTCACTCACACCCTGATGACCAAGAGCCTGATGATTACTTCCTTTGTAAATGGCCTGGGGACCAGACACTCAAAAAGCCAGGGATCAGAGAGAGGAGCAGAGGGAGTCCATCAAGAGTGTTCCAATATGCTGTCGTACCACTTTCCTACTGTTTTGGGTCCTCATTTCGTCCCAATCCTACCAATGAAGTCATGTGACTAAAAATGCTCTCTGGGATGTAGGGTGTCCATTTATTGTTCTTAAAATTAAGTATCTCAATTCACTGGCAGAAAAACAGGACATTTCTCTGACAAGGCTCTGCCAGGGCACCAGGCCCTCTGCTGGTCAGGATATAAATTTGGGGGGATTATCAATGAAGATTCTCTATCAGCATGGATGTTCGGCCTCCCCTAAATGGTCGGCTAAGAGAAAATCTGTTTTCTCTCACACAATCTTATGGATTTTTCGAACAATCCATGCACATGGTATAACATTCTAAGGGTACAAAAGGGTATAAATACAGTGAAAGTAAGTCTCCTCCAACCCCGGGCACCAGCCACTCACTCACCCTCCCCATAGGCAACCAATGTTTTATTTGTGTTGTTTTTTGTACATTCTTCCACACAGGCTCACACATGTGTGTGTGCGCGCGTGCACACACCTGCACATGTGCTCATGTATTTCTTCATATTTGAATGCAAATATATTACACACCTTAATTAGCACCTTGCTTTTTTGGCTTAATAACATATCCTGGTATCTCAACTTCAGAAAAGAAAAGCAGGACATGAACATGAACTTGAGGTACATACACATTAACACTTACTTTCTCTGAGTTCCCTCCTCTTCTCGATTGCGATTCAACTGATTAGTCAACTCTTCTAGTTTTCCTATAATGAGAAGAACTGTCAGTACTTTGGGGGCCACATCACTGCATCCTGGTTGTGTTTGGTTGATTTTCAGTTATCAGGGGTCCTAAGCTGTATCCAGCTAGAGATTAGGTTTTGTTTGGTCTAAACAATGTTTAAAATTTCTTTAAGCTGTTATTTAAAAATTGTGGTACTGCATATAAAAATCTGTGTTTCTGGCTTTTCTTTAAAAATAGGAATATCGAGCAACACTGGGGCCCGTATTCCTGCTTGGCTACAACCAGCAGAGCTTGGAGGCAGGTGGGCCCTTTAAATGCCCATGCACCTTCCTGTATCCTCCACCCAGCACACTTCTCACATTTACGCCACCTGCCTGGCCCCACAGAGAATCAGAGTTTGAGACCCCTGGGTACGATGACTTTTCTGTCATTTCCTGAATACCAGAAACCGTTTTCTAAAAGTAGGTTCTTGTGGGTTCCAGTTACCTTTCATGTTTTCAGTTTGTTCATTCAGGCGAATTTCAAGATCTTGCTTCTGCTTCTCCAGTTCTGAAATTTGCTGTTTAAAGTCTGGGATCATCTTCACGAAAGAATTAGAAATATTAGAATATAAAATACTTTCATCTGCAAATTTTAAAATCTCAGAGCTACTCAGAAGCAAACTAAACTGTCTAGGACCTTAACTCCGTGGAGCATACGTCTGGTACAGCTGTGTCAGAGGGCCAGCCAGGACATTAGACTGGACTGGCGTTCTGTTTTCTTTATCTGAAGACCTAAAGTCACAAGTAACACCGGCATGCTCAGAGGGAGTGGTTCTCACACAGCTACAACTCCCCACATCACCGAGGTCTCCTGGAGAGAAGGAAGTGCACTGTCTGGGAGGGCATATGGGAATTCTAGGCTGAGTTGAGGGAGGGGTGATGTGAGGAAATGGCAGCCAGCCTCTTTGGTCCAGGCCCAGAGGCGTTATCTCGTCATGTAAGAACAGGAAAATCATCTCGAAGGGGCCCCACTGCGCCCTTTGAATTCCAGGCTGCACACTGCTCTGTTAGCGGAGGTCGGGAATCATCCAGTATGCTTCACAATCCTTTGTCCTTGTCTATCTGTGTACTTCTTTAAATGTCTAGCACCTCCACTCTCAGTCAGGTAAAGAGTTTTCCTGTTGTCCAAGTTTATAAAAACACCCATGCCTCTGAAGTTCAGATGAAGAACACTTGTTTGATTGTGCCATTGGCTCTCACTGCAAATTCCTCATTCAAGTTTCACCCAAGGAATAAACAATGTCGTGGAGGTCCTTACCTACCGTTCCACATGTCCGCTGTGCCCAGAGTCACGTCTCCCCACTTGTTGACACAGCCCTGAAATTTCCTAACATTCTCAGGTTAGGCAGAGGAGGAAGAGACAGTCAAGAAGCTGAGAAGAGGTAGCCAGTGAGGTGGGTTGAGAAACCGTGGAGAGCATGGTGCCCTGGAAGCCCAGGGAACAGTAGGGAGGCAGAGGGAGTGATTAATGTCATCAAATGCTGCCAAGAGTCTAAGATGAGGGTGAAAAGGAACCCTTTGTGATCAGCCCTGTGTAGGGGGATTCAGTCAGTGGGAGGGGCACATAACAGAACGGGCTGGCTGTTAAATGGGAGGTGAGTGGAGAAATCACAGTTGGATGGCCATTGGGAAGTCTGGCTAACTCCCCCAAAGAAATGGGGTAGTGGCTGCAGGGGATGTGGTGTTAAGGGATGTTTTATGAGTAAGGAGATTCCTAAAGCATTTCTCCATGCCAGTGGGCATGAGTAAGAAGAAAGGCTGAGACAAATGTGGCAGGAAAGAAGAGACACCACGGAAGAGCAAAGTTCTTGGAAAGGTGAGATGAGGAGCACAGGTCGAGCGACTGACCTGAACCCACACCCCTCTCAAGAGTTCTCCTGTTACCTTAATGTTCTTTGTCACTTTCCAAGGGGTTAGGGCTAGATTTAAAACACATAGATTTAAAAACATACACACTCACACACATACAAATAACAGAATCCGGACCCATTCTATGGTAAACACACTCTCAAATCAAAGTGCTCTCCAACCTAGGGTAATTTTACAGTTTTATCTTCTGACCCAGTTACCTCACTCCTGGAAAATCTAATTCTGATCCATCGTTTTACTGCTAAGAAACTGAATTTCACTCCACTAACGAATAACATCTCTAGAATAATGGCCACAACCAGGCCCGTGGCTGCGAGCATACCATGTTTTCTGACGTTAGCCTTGTAACTTCATGACGGATACTTTCGTTGATGTCATTCTCTTCTCTAAACAATTTCTGCAGGTGGTTGATTTCTTGACTTAGATGCACCACCTTGAAGTTCAAAGCTTCAATTTCCTTTTCATAGCAATCCTTCTGGGACTGGAAATGACTCTCCAAAACGCTGTAGAGGAGGGTGAAGAAACTGACCACCTGGTCTTTATTCTGCTGTGCTGATGGCTGTGCGTCCATGCGCGGCAGTTATGAAAACCCACAATTACAGTCAGGCGCTAGGTACACATAGTTACAGGCTATGGAATTAGGAACATACAATTATAAAATCCTTCCAGGGGGCTGGCCCCGTGGCCGAGTGGTTAAGTTCACAAGCTCCGCTTCAGCAGCCCAGGGTTTCGCCAGTTCGAATCCTGGGCGCAGACGTGGCACTGCTCATCAAGCCACACTGAGGCGGCATCCCATATGCCACAACTAGAAGGAACCACAGCTAAAAATACATAACTATGTACCAGGGGACTTTGGGAGAAAAAGGAAAAATAAAATCTTAAAAAAAAAAAAATCCTTCCAGCTAGTTAGGAAGCATTACCTGGTGCTAACATGGAGTTAATGATGAGAAATTTTATTTTAGACATTATTAAAATTACATTTTTACTCTAATAATTTAAAAGTATGCTCTGTAGGATGCAACAAGATATACGTCGTTATATATTCATCAAACCCCATCAAATGTATAATACCAAGAGTGAACCCCACTGTAAACTACTGACTCTGGGTGGTGACGATATGTCAGTGTAGGTTCATCAGTTGTAACAAATGTACTACTCTGACGGGGGATACTGATAATGGCTGTGTGTGCGAGGGGCGGGGGTAGGAGATATATGAGAAATCTCTGTGCCTTCTGCTCAGTTTTGCTGTGAACCTAAACCTGCTCTAAAAAATAAAGTTTATTAATGTAAAAAAAAAAGGTAGCAAGCTCCTTAAATTTAAACATATCTATCTACCTATACCAACACTGGCTAACTTATGTGATATAATCAGTTTTCACTGTACATGTTATGGGTTTTATTATTCAGCAGTTTATCCCATAAAGAGATTGTTCTTCATTACTAAGATAATCACTTAATTCTTGCAGAAATATTTCCAGTGATTAGATTATTCTATTGTAAGGAAGTTACCTTGTGTACTGAATCAATGTAAGATAAACTTTTGACTCTCTAACAGTCTATCTCTGAAAAATCAAAAAGAACCCTGAGGGCCATTTCTCACCGTGTTGCTTTCTTTAGTCCTTCATAAGCAAACCAGAGTTCTCCGTCCTCATTTAAATGTTCCAAATCTTCCACAGAGAGCCTGGAAAACAAGGAGGATGAGAAAAGCCACCATCTCTCTCAGGTGTTACATGTTTCTAAATGTTTGGTAATGCAAAAGTGATTACCTGCTTCTTACGTCTTCAATGTCATAGCTATCAAGAAGTTGTTTGGTGATCTCAGACATCTTTTCTAAGAGGAAAAGGCAGAGCTGGTTTAAATTACATTTTTGCCTGATTTCTCTCCTTCCATTCCCTTTTTAGGGCCTAGTTTTCTGGCTTTACAAAGAATCTCCAGCTAACCGTCTCATCAGCTAACTAACTTACCAGCTGTTCAACCCATCAGCTATTCAACTAACCAACCTGCCAGCTATGAAGCCGACCAGCTACTTAACTTACCATATATTCAACCAATCAGGTGACTAACCAGCCCCATCCCAGTCAAAGGACACATTTCCTCAGAGGTGACATCTATGACAAATTCAGTCTGCACCCAGGGGCTCAGTGACTCATTTTCGTTACCTCTCATTTCCCGTTTCTGTGACTGCACATGTTTTTCCACGTCTATCTTCTGTGTCTGAAGCAGCTCTATCTCCTTTTCAAACTCAGAGATTGTCTGTTTCACAGCAATGACCATACCAGGTGAAGAAAAAACAGCTATTATGCTTTACAGCAGACAAAGGGAATATTACTACAGTATTGAGTATCTGTGCAAGGCGTCCTCCCTGTGGTTTCCTGGTTAAAATCTTGTTAAACCATTGCTGCCCATACAGCGTGGCCTTGAAGCATGTTGAACTGCTCCAAGTATTGTTAGTTATTCCCAGATCTACTTGGTTGTACCCATAGAATGAGTTTCCCTACCATATAAAGGGAAAAAATAATTACTTACTACAAGCTTGGGGCGGGGTGGGGAGGAAGGAGAGCTGAGAGAAGTAAAATTTCCATACATTCTTTCACTGTGTGACCTCTCGGACGCAAGGATGTGGACAAGGCTGCCCCCTTCGGAAACGCAGGCTCGGGCTCCCCTAGGACTAGAGGTGGTGCAGCAGCAGGGCCAGGGGCAGCCAGGAGGTCGGGAGTTGGCGGTGGGGGCAAGACTGGGGTCCACGGAGGGGCAGCTCTGGGGGTGGGGAAGAGGCTGTATTCTGCCTTAATTTACCTTGTGAGCTCAGCTTGAGTAAGGGTCACAGGTTTGTGTTTTTGTAGCTGCAGGAGACAGGCAGAGGTGAACAACCCCCCTTGATATTTTCTCGGTTAGTCTAAGTGTTTAAGGGCTACAGCTCCTCTTTCCATAGCGGGTGAGAAGGAAGATCAAATCGACATTCACTGATCGCTTTACATACACAACCTAATCCTTATATCAGGCCCATGAGGTGAGCAGAGAGATCTTCTATAGATTGGAAAACTGAAGCTGGTTAGGTTAAACGGCCTGTTCAGCGGCACGTGGCATCCTGATGGGGGCCCCCAACTAGCCAATCCGAAAGCCCTGCCCTTTGTGAGGTTTCAATCAACACACTAAGTCATGTGTGTATTTGCTTACAGACTAATTATAATATGTATAATGTTATAATGCATAACATATATAATTTATAACGTGTTATGTGTAACATGCATGACGTGTTATAATGTGCAACATGTTCAACATGTTATGTGTAACATGTTATAACGTGTACCATGTATAACTTGATGATGATGCATTTATTTTCCTTGAAAATCAGAATAATCTCCTTAACATACCACGTTGGAGTGTTTGGACCACAGTTTCAGCTACCAAAGAGGAAGTGAGTGACAAATACCAGTGCCTTATTCCAAGTGCCGCCATAGGATTTCCCGAGATACAGACTGTGGCCAGATGACAGGACTCCCACAGACTGACACGGTCTTGTGTGACTGCTAAGAATGAAGCAGTCACAGGAATATGTGCTCCTTCCTGATCCCACAGTCCAATCTCCTACTTTTAAATAATAGGAAACCAGGGCCCAGACAATAGGGACAGCTCTGCTGTGACGTGCAAATGTGACCCAGAGTGATTCCTAAAGCTCTTCTAATCCACACATGGCCCTTCCATGACAATTACAGAGAATATCTGCATAATCTTAATAAATATTCTACTAACACATGTTTCACATATTTAGCGGAAGCTTGAAAGCTTTCCGACCTTACACTGAAATGTTTTGCATTTAAGAACACAGGGACACGCAGGTTTGTTCTTCTAGTGGAGAGGGAATTCAATAAGGCTTGATTTTCCCAGCATGCATCATTGTTTTTGTGGATTTTCTGGCAATCATTTAAAATGGAAGGTTCTGATAATAAGGTAATTTAATTTTGAAACAGGTGTTTCTGGATATATAACAACATGATGGATAGTATAACAAGGGCTCACATCAATTTAGAATGCAATTTGGAAGTATTCTCTAGATCAACATATTTGAATAACTTTATGTAAATATAACTTCAAAAAAGTTAGAAAGCTGACTTTTAAAATATGAAAAACAATTATTGTGAGGTCAAAGGCAGCTTGGGGGTGTACACTTGGGAGAACTGAAGGAATCAGGGTCCTTTCGACTTTGGCCTTTACACAGATGCTTTTAGGTGTCTGATCCTGTGGGAACGTGAAACTGCTCGCTCCATGCAGGTCAGATGACTTAGCCAAAGAGCGCCTGGAAAAGTAAGAAGCAGCTTCTACCTTCGCCTGCTTCCTCAGTTGGGCCACTTCTCCTCTTAAGCCATTGGCGGTGATGCACTCTTCCTCCAGTTGATGCTGCAGCTGCATTTTCTCATCTTTGAGAGCTTTAATTTCTTCTTTCAAAGACCAGATCTGCTTCTCATAGTCTTGTGCTTTCAGTTCAAAACTTTTTTCAAGAAGTCTAGGCAGCAAAAGAGAAAAAAACAATTAAGAATTGTCTCTAAAGTCTTTATTCTGAATTAGACCAATACATCATTTTGAAAATAACAAGAGGAGACTCAGAAAGGAGGAGACAAGTCAATTAGCATCGATTGTGACAGTTCCAATAGACAACAGCCTTATTTTGAGCTGTCTGTTTCCTGTCCCCTTGGGTTAAAGAAGCTTCTTACACCTTCTGATCTGAGAAGTGTGGTTATACAACAGTCACGCACAGGAAATACAAGATAGGGAGGCTGAATTTAAAGACTCAGTGGTGGCTGGGGGTGCTATATTCTCGAAGCCTCACTGGTTCTATGTGGTAGGGGACCACTTCCCTCAGCCACCACTGGGAGGGGCCACTTCCCTCAGCAAAGACCTTGGCACATTCTGCCAAGTCTTGGCCCCTGCCCAGTCCCAAGGATCCTTGAGGGGTTTGGGTTGTTCCTAAACAAGTTACCACAGCCATTTAATATGTCAAAGGATCCAGCCCTTCAAATATACTGGAATAAACTAAAGTAAATCCAGGTGCCCAGAAGTCCATGGAAACCCAATTTCCGTGAGAGAGTTGCTCAATTAAATATGGGGTGATTGACCAAGAAAATAACCAAAGAGAGATACATGACCTAGACCAGCCCAACACAGCCACAGGGGCCCCTTCAGAACTGATGCAGTCCTAGAGGCTCCCTGAGTTTATTAAATCATCATTCTACTTGCTGGGCTGTCAACTTGGTTCATTTTACGACTTGCTTTTACAGCACAAAGGGAAAAACCCCAAGGAAGAGAGTTACATTCCCAATAGATTTTTGTTTCATTTCCTTTTATAGACATTAAGTTTTTAACTTTGCTTTCAGGTTTTTCAAAAAAAACCACAGTGCTCCTAAGCACCCAATAAAAAATACCTTTGAAGAAGCAAACTGCAACGAGAAGTCTCACATGAAAAGACTGTTAGACTCGCAGCCTAAACGGGTCAGGAGAGCACCGACAGACTGCAGGCATCTTTGTGCCTCTTGAGGGTCGTGACGGAGGCCAAGCCTTCCCCAGTCAGCCGAATGGGGACCAGCCGAGCTACAGGAGAGTGCTGATGAGGACAGCAAGGAGCTCAAAGTGACTTGGCTCGGCCTGGCTCTCTAAGTCCCCTGCTCGAAATGATGACTCCCTAGTGGCCCCAGGACAGGGTGAGGTGCGAAGACCTGAGCTCCTCTCCCAGAGTTAAGAGTTCATTGAAAAATTGATTATTCAAGGTAAAGTGTCAAATACCTGTATTGTAAAACTGATGTAGGCTCATCAAACACTTCATGTATGTGTGAACTCCTGGAGCTCTTCAGCGACACTCCCTCCCCTAACTGTCTGGCATCTGGCCTCCTCACCAGACCCAAGCTTTCCTGCTAACTAACTGCACAGGGCAGCCGTAGGTCCTGCCACCCCAGGCAGCCCTGAGCCCTCCAGCCCCCAACAGAGATATGCCAAGAATGTTCCATCTCCCCAACACCCCACCACGCATCCCTCCTTTGAGATCTAAAAGCCTTTGAGTTGACGCCTTAAGAGAAGGGAGCGAGACTGGAGTCGTTGGAGATTAGCAAAGGGTTTGATACTGAGATAGGAAAGATGGGGCCGGTACAGTACAAGGTCATGGGGACCGGCCTTCACCTTTGTGAGGAGGGTTACATCCCGTATTCTCTGGGGCGAGAGATAAGTTAACAGACACAACAGGTGGGGAAGGGAGGGCGGTTTATTTCCTAAGCAATAATCTTACTTCCTTGGAATTAATGGAAGTTGAAAGGGGTGACAGCCTCTAAATTTTTCATTGTCTTAGCAATAAAGGGAAAGCAAGCCATTCCCAGGAGTCCGCTGCCCACAAGTGCAGAAGCTGTGCAGCGTCTGAGAGGTGCACTGTGGGACCTCGCTCTCACCACTCTCGACGTCTCTCACTTCCCCGAAACACTCACGCCCGCTCTCCTGTACCTGTGCTCTGCTACCTGCAAGCCGAGAAGCAAACAGAAGACAGCAGAGAGAGGAGGAAGCAGGAGCTTTAAGGCAAACTAGATGTCATACCTTCTTTGTTCTTGTTCTTTCTGCACATCATCAAAGAGCTGCTTGGTGAGGTCATCCATCTTTTCTGTGAAAAGAGAAGGCTTTTTGAAATATGTCCGCACACCAACGCCTTGACTGTTTCATGTCATGTTTAAGAAACTGAGACTGTAAGAACAATCACAGGATATTTACTACCAATAGGACTTAAGATGAGATTGTCATTTTTAAAAATTAGAAATATGGATAAGGGGGAGTTCAAAATAATAATTCTCACAAATATGTCATATTGGAATCTATGAAGAGTTTCATTTATAGCACTTTCATTGGTCTGAATGTCATTTGTTTGATTAAAATGGACATATTGACTTTGAGACAAAACATTATTATTAGAACAGAAACCCTTTGGGAGAAACATGATCATTTATGATTTGGTTTCTCAATCTCGGCACTATTGACACTTCAGGCTGGATGCTTCTTTGCTGCAGAGCGGGGCCATCCCGTGCACGGTAGGATGCTGAGCAGCATGCCTGGCTTCCACCTGCCAGAAGCCAGCAGCACCTCTGCTCCAGCTGTGACAACCAAAAGTGTCTCCCGACATTACCAAATGTCCCCTGAAGGGAGAGCGGAACAAATGCACCTTGGTTGAGAACCACTCATTCACGATAACCAAAAAAATGATAAAGTGTCTGCCTTCATGTGGGGAAGAGGAAGTATAAAAGAGCCACTGTTGCGTTTAAATACAAGAGTCTCTACTACAACCCGCAGGGTAAAGGGGCACCGCACAACTAGGGAACAGTCCCCGGCGCTCTGGCCAGTCTGTGCTATGACAGTCCCACACTCCCACCATGTCCACACACAAACGGTGCAGCCCATCAGAGCCCGACGTCCCTCTCTGTACTGAGCTGACACCCATCCTCGAGTTCTCTCTCATTTTTGAGTCCTGCCCAAGAGGGGAGCCCAGGGATGAGGAGACAATAGCAATCCTCCCAATTACCTGGTTAAAATTTTAAAAAGCCAACCGTAATAGTTTGTCCAAAGTAGCATCAAATGTCCCTGGATCAAAATGATTGCTTTAGAACATCATGAGTTAGCCAGGAAATACTCGGGAAAATGCTTAAGCTTTCATTTAGAGGCCAACATGTTTGACATAATTTCCATTTTCAATTCGCTCACATTAACTGGCTTCAGTTCTGGCGCATACCATCTCGGGCCATTTGCAAAGGGGCTACAGAGGCTGCCCAAATACGACTTTCTTCCTAAGGGCAGCAGGACGGTGTCTGAGCTGGAATCTCAAAAAGGGGAAGCGACACATGATAACATCCCTTAGTCACAGGTCACAGGGTAAACGAACGTTGGTGCTTCTCACAAAACATGGTTTGCCGTGTGTAGGGAGACCCGCAGGATAAGCAGTTCATCAACACTGGGTTTGAAAGTTTTCAGGCACTTTTTAGGAGGAGGTATAAAATTATCCACCCAAATATGTCGATGCTGTCAAATATATAATTTTCACGACACACTTGTGGGAATTTAAATTTTCTTGTGGGAAATTCCACTCGAAGTTAGAAAACACAACAAATTCCCAAGAGGAGGGTACTGTAATAAAAAAGCTGGAGGAAAGGCCTTCTCTAACTCGGGTGTGAGGTTTACTCACAGACCTCTGACCTCCCTCTGTTCATCAATGCTCATACCATCAGTCCTTAGAGACAGGCTGGAGGGCACGCAGGATCTGGAGCAGGAGGTCATGCCCGTCCTTGGCATCATCTGAACGGCCTCTCCTACTCTGTTGGCCAGGACTCGGGACGTTTACTTCATCCTGCCCACATGTGCTTCTCCCACACTCTCACATGAACCCCAGGGCTCCTGTGCCCCTCTGGATCCTGGTGTATCCACCACTCACTGGGCCTAAGGCATGTGCTGGATGCCCAGGCCTGAACCCTCCTGCTCCAGCTGCCTCCACGTCGGAGCTTAAGGCAAAGATCCCTGGACAAGATAGATAATCGAGTGTGGTGATTTAAACTCTCTGGTCAGGAACCACCAGGCTCATGGTCCTGTTGGAATGATTTATAGCAAGTTCTTGCGATTAGAATTTGAGCTGAAAAGTTAAGGACGGACAGAGCTAGGCTCAGGGTAGCTGCCCAAAGCCCTAAATGAAAGTGATACCACTGGTTGCAGGGGTCTGCCTCTGACAGCCTGCGGGTGACGTGGCTCAAGCGCTAAGGAGGGCCCTTCGTCCAGGGCCAGGGCAGTGACAGAGGATGTGGGTACCACTTAGACCAAGTAACTTGGACAGATGTCAAATTTGACCACAAATCCTTGGCAAGCAACAAACATGACTCCAACATTACCCTAACTGTGGATCGGGATCGGCACAAAGTTAAAAAACAAAAAAACAAAAAAACACAGATGTCTGAACCACCCCTGCCACCACCACCCACAGACACACCCATGCACACACACAGACACACGCCCCCATTTCCTGATGGAAAAGCTCCAGGCTGATGGCCTAACCACCTGTGCTTTGCAAATGGCCCAGGAGGTCCTGAGTCAGGGATTGCTGTGCAGTCTGACAAAAGACGGAAATAAAACAGATGAACCTAAAGGATAAAGTTACCGCAATTAAAATATAGTTATTCTCTGTGGAGCAAAAATTCTCTCCTTACACTAAGTATACACCAGACTCCTGATTTGGCCTAACCCTCGGTTCACACCCAGTAGTTTTCCCCGAGGGACTGGACAAGGGAACTTATGACTGTACGTATCAGGCCACCCTGGGCCTTACCTTTCAACTCTTCTGTCTTCTCTTGGAGCTTCAGCTGTATTTGCTCTTTTTGTATTTCCAGTTCTGAATTATGCTTCTGAAGCTTTGCCAATTTCTAGCAAAGGGAAGATAACAAAAAGCTTTTTGAAAACCTCACTTCAAGTTTTGCCATCAGTGCCTCTCTTGGGGAACTTTTTCCCGGTCACCACTCCTGTCCACAGATAACAACAGGCACCAGCCCGCTGCAAGATGCTGCACTCAGTTTCACATGCGAGGGCTCCACACGACTTCAAGGAGACACTCGTGCCCAACCTGGCCCAGCAATGGTTAAAATCAAGGAGAAAGATTCAAAGCCAAGGTCTCCTCAAAGTCAAGGAAACTCCTCTATCCTTTTCTTGAGCTTCTTGATAACCAGGGTATTTGTATATTTAATATGATATAAATAATATATGATATAGAGTGGATTCGCACTTTGAGAGTGTTATCAATCAGGAAGGATGTGTGACCACGACAGAAGTTCTAGATTCTCTTGGTAAAGTGCTTGCTGGCAGCTGGAGGCCCCTTGGTGCTGATGGTTAGTGACTGGCAGGGTGGGCAACGCCAGCAGCTGTGTGGGTGCAGCTGGGCACTGGGCGATGTTGAGGGCAGAGGGATGCCCCGGCGCTTCAGACCACCACAACTCTGGGTGCTGTAGGACTTTGGAAAGTGCAGGAGAATGGATGGTAATAAAGTCCACCACCTCAGAAAACACTAGCTCACGCTTATGCCGGGCTCTATGATAGGCATTTGGTTAAATTACCTCATCTGACAATTTTAACATCACAACAACTCTATCAGTCCCTTTTTGTTATTCCCATTTTATATAGGATGGAACTAAAGTTCAGAGAGGGTAAGGGACTTGCCTAAGGCTGCCCAGCCAGGCAGTAGCAAAGACAAGATTTGAACCCGGGACATCTGATTTCGATGTCTACTGCTCTTTCTCCTACACCACAGAGATGAAAACCTGCCCCAAGCTTTGCACTACTGTTCTGGGGAAGACGTTTCAGGGCACACACCAGATGGACAAGCGATAGGGGACCAAGTCATCCTGGAAGAGAGGGAAGCATTCAACCAGGGCTCCTTCTCATGCCTTTCATCACTTGACAAAAGTTGAAAAGAAGAGGAGACCTTATGTTGCGCTTCTTGTAGCATGAGCCTCCGCCTCTTCCCCCAGACTCTACACCTCTGATCTCCCCTCCCCTAAAAGGCAGGCTCCCTCTGGTAATGGAAGCCAATAGCAAAATGTGATGTGCTCTGCAGAAATCCGCTGTGTGGGAAAATGCTGCACTGCGATCTCTTCCACGGACAGACTCACGACACATTTCCAGGGTCACCACCAACACAGACCTCTTCCATGGCAGCCTTGTATCTCTTCCCCTTCTCCTCATAATTGTGCCTGTGGGTAGCTGCTCTGTCCAGTTCTGATTCCAGTTTCTGAATCTTCTCCACATCACTGGCCCGAAGAGCAGCCAGGCTGGTCAGCTTCTCCACCAGCCCGTGGTTCTCTTTGTGCTAGAGAAAAGAAACAGCAGATGCTTAGGGGTTTATCCAAAATAAAGATGCTGTTCCATTTGTGTCTCACAACCTTTAACATGGCATCTAAATCTATCAGAGGTTTATGTACACTGATCACATTTCTCATTACGATGGCAGGTACCAGCATCTTCATCCCAGTGAAAATAGCAAGGAAGATCTACCTGGTCAGGCAAATGTCTTCCTGAGCTGGTGGCTCTTTTATAGTAGGAACAGTCCAATCCTGGAGCTCCAAGACAACCCTAGAGTTGCAGGCTGAACTGCGTCCTGCACTGCCCACCCCCAAATTCACGTCTTGAAGTCCTAATACTCAGTACCTTGGGACATGACTGCATTTGGAGTTAGGGTCTTTAAAAAGCAATCAAGGTAAAATGAGGTGAGCCCTAATCCAGTTTGACTGGTGTCCTTATAAGAAGAGCTTAGGACAAAGATACACACAGAAGGAAGATGATGTGAAGACACAGGGAGAAGATGGCCAAGTGCAAGCCAAGGAGACACACTTCAGAAGAAAGGAACCCTACCAACAACTTGATCTTGGACTTCCAGCCTCCAGAACTGTGAGAAAATAGATGTCTGTTGCGTAAGCTGCCCAGCCTGTGGTGGTTTGTTATGGCAGCCCGAGCACAGGAATACACCTAGAGCAGAGCCCGGGCAGTGTTGGGAGTCCCACGGGCCCTGCTCCCAGTTGGCTATGGCTGATTTCAGTGCTGTTCTGCACAAGCCATATAACATGCACTCTTGTTACACAGCAGCACAAGGAGGACAAAATGCACCAAAATCTCAAGTCGGTTTGTTTGCATGTTCATCCACTAAGGACTCGTATGGTCTAGCTCAGGGCTAAGTTTACAGTTCGCCTTAGCAGAGCCTCAGTATTATCTGAGACAGGCCTGGGAGTGAGTTTTATAGATCTGGACACTGCATATTCCACAGCCCTTCCCCAGTGGATGACAGTGTATGGATTTTTTTTTTTCCTACGAGTGGGAATGATGTGGGGCGTCTTCCCAAACTAGGCAGGGCTGCAGCCAAACCATATGGACCTTTGGGCAAATTTGAAAATGGCAGTTCCTCTGGGCCAACACAGCACTGAGGGAGCATGGCTTGGCACGCAGATAGCATCTTTGTGCAAATTAGAAAAAGGTCCCCCTGCCTCAAGGAGGTACAGCTTTATGCCAACGCACATGAGCTGGAAGTTGAAGCCAGGCTGGATTTCAGCCTCACCTAGGCTCTTGGGCAAGTGATTATGTGCAGTGTAAAATATACACAACCACATGTGGCAGCCCCTTACAGTGTGCTTGTGTTTTCTAGTCCAGGTGGTCCATATAAACTGTCTGACCCTCCTAACACGGGCATAAATCTCGACAGTATAGCTAAAGAATTGGCCCAGCACAAAATATATCTGTCAGAAAAAGTACATATGAAAGATGCATTATGAACATCTACCTGATCTTCTAGCTTTTTCTGTAAACGCTGGACCCTGTAAGTAAGCTGAATGTTGAGCACGAATCGTCGGATATTCTGGAATCTGCGTCTGGCCAGCCACGCCCGTGCATATTTCTGAAGGATCACAGCCTTGTGCTCCTCCAGCATCTTTAAAACAAGATTTTGTGAAATGCAGACTGGATCTCCACTGTTTCTCTCATCGACTCCTCCAATGTTGAGAGATGCGACTACTAAAACATTCCCACAGCGTAAAACATGAATTTCTTGTAATGAACCCGCACAGCCCTATTATCCCTAGACTTCGGAAACAGTAACCAAGTCCTACCTGCAGCAGACATGCATGAACAGACTGTCGCATACCAGAGCTCTCTGCTCCACATCATGCAAAGAAACTTTCTCATTACTATTGGTGAGAAATAACATAAGCCCTGAGAAACCCACGTCCCAAGAAAGCACGTGGTCTCAGGCGCACCTTTCGATACCTCCTCCTGGCCAGGAATCCTCGGGTGTAGGCCTGGACGGTGATGGTGGCCACACGAATCAGCTGGTACAAGTTGCGAACAAGATATCCACGACAGTACTTCTGAATGATTATGGCGGCCCACGCTTCTTTCAAGGCTGTTGCGGTGACAGCTTTCCTTGGTTAAAAAGAATGTAGAGTAAATCTGTTATCCACAGAGCACCGACTTCTACAACAGACTGACAAGCTGGTGCAGCCCTTTTCACTCAGGAATATTCAAACGTTTTGCAAATCCACACATTAAACTCTGCAAGTGGCTTATTCTAGCGCCTACTCAAGATCAGTCATCCTCTCCTCTTCACCCTGCTCTGAACGAGGATCCAGGCACGAGGAACCACATGTGAACTTTCACACTCTTCGTATCAGGCTGATCAGTCCGTCACTCATGCACCCAGAGACCTTGATCACAAAACTGTGCTTTGGCACTGCATGTGCTCTTGTGGGAAATTACGCTGCGGGCTCTGGATCGGGGGTTGGCAAACTACGGCCTGGGGCCAAATCTGCAGTCCTCCACATGTTACAGTCGAGTTTTATCGGAACACAGCCACACCGACTATTTACATATTGCCCATGGCTGACTTCATGCTTCCATGGCAGAGTTGAACAGTTGTGAGAGAAACTGCACGGCCCAAAAAGCCCAAAGTATTTGGCCCTTACAGAAAGTTTGCCGACTCCTATCTAAAGGACTGGAAGTGAAGACAAAGTTCTTACCTTCAGAGTTTGCAACCTCATGGAAGAGACAGACTGACAAATGGCCAAGAGAGATAAGAGGAAAAAGAAAATGACTACTAAGAGAGCTGTAAGAGAGATCTTACAGAACTATCATTCTGCTTGGGAAGGGCTGACACGGGAGCCAGCCCTTGACGGAAAGGGATTTCTTTAGACAACGAAGGTTAGAAAAGGAATCTCAAGCTGCAGGACCAGAGAAGGCATGGAGGTCTAGCAGTGTCTGAAACACTCAGAAAAGAAGAATTTGTCTGGAATTGCTAGACTATAAGATACATGGAGAAAATTAGCAGTCAGTGAGGTTAGAAAAATAGATGGGGACCATTTGTTATTCAAAAAATATATTTATTGGGGGCCAGCCCAATGGCATAGTGGTTAAGTTCAGCACTCTCTGCTGCAGTGGGCTGAGGTTTGCAGGTTTGGATCCCAGGCGTGGACCTACTCCACTAGTCAGCCATGCTATGGCAGCGACCCTCATATAAAGTGGAGGAAGACTGGCAACAGATGTAAGCTCAAGGCTAATCATCCTCAGCAAAAAACATATCTATATATTTATTGAACACCTACTACATGATAGCCACTGTGCTGTGTTCTAGGTATGGATGCAACAGGAACCAGACAAGTATAGCCCCTGTCCTCACAGAATGTCCATTCTTATGAGGGCATCTAGGCCATGGGAGCCTTGAACACCATCCATGTCAGAGACTGAGTGCTCTTCTGCTGGAAGCAGGGGCCCCTGGAGGCAGTATAGGCAGGAGCAGGGCAGTGGCTCCTTCAGGACCCACTTTAGGAAGATGGGAGAGAAAGGCACAGGTGGAGGGCTGTGCTGTAAGACTGCAAGGCACGAGATGATGAAGGCCTCACTCAGGGTAGGGGTACGGGAATGGAGGAACAGGACAGACACAAAAGGCAAGGGAGGGTAGAATTGTCGTGGTAATTCCCAAACGGAAAGGGAGGATGAATCTGGGGAAGAGGATAACTCGAGTTTCCTCCCCTGTAGACTGCTGCTATTAACTGATCCAGGGGCACGGGAGGGGAGCCTGGCTGCGCGTGCACGTAAGACGGTCGCCTGGGGCAGGTGGGTGAAACGGCAAGTCCATTTGGGTTGTGCTGAACTGAAGGCTGCAGTGCATCAACCACAGGGAGAAGCCCAGATGCTGCTGGAGGCCAGGCCTCAAGCTCGGGAAGAGGTCAGGCTCAGTGGCACAGCCTGATCCTTAAACACCTGCCTTCTCAACTACCCTCACAGCCTGCCAAGGAGGGAGGCAGGGTGGACACACAGAAGCACACAATGCTATCCAGAAAGGATGCCTGTCTCACTGGCCAGCCTGCCGCGGCCTCTTGGAAGCACTCAAGGAGGGGTAGGAGGGGCGAGGCTGGTGGAACTGCCCTCCACTCAGCCATGCCCTAGGGGCCAATGCGGTAGCCCCACCCGGGGGCTCTGTGTTTGCTGGCGGGGCCTTGCCATGGATCCCCTCAGGTATTATGTCCCATCCCCGCCACCCCTGCCATATGCACATAAGCTCATCAGCGGCTATTCACGGCGTCCTTACTCAGGGGCTTCACTAGGACCCTGATCATCTCAGGCATTTTCAATTCCCATAGACAAGGGGCCCAGTGCCTCTCCCCGGTCTCACTGGGAATCTGACCTTCTTTAGCAACACCTTGATGGGAGCTTCCTCTCTTCAGGGTCCTGGTTGTCACCTCTGCCACATGGTGACAACAGGCAGAGTCAGCACTATCTGCCCCTGAAGACACCCTTCTCACCTCAAGGCTCATGGCCACCTTGGGGACCCACACACACATCTGTACCCCAGGTCCCAGGAGAAAGGCCCTTTGTCCTTGACAGGCCCCTCCCCATGGAGGTAAGGGGCGAAGAAAGCTCTACAATTCCACACTCTTCCTTGGTTCCCACATACCTCACGGTCTGCTGACCCCGGAAGTACCGCTGGATTATCAGGGCAGCTTGTTTCTCTCGGAGGAATTTTTTTCTCTGGAGCCAGCCACGAATGTGCTTTTGTATCATGACACAACTCTGCCTCAGTTTATCCAATCGGAGTTTCTCTAAATAAGCCACTTGTCCCGCTCTGAAGAAAATTTTGGTTTTACCAAACTGGTACTGATTAGAATCCTGGAAACGAAAAAGGATATAATCAGAAACAAAATCTTTCAGATTTTCTACAGTATTTGGAAAAGATATTTAGAGGTTCAAACATGCCAAAAACATGGTTATTTTGACATATCTGTTCTTTGGCACAAAGCAGAAAAATTCTGATTGTGATCCAGAAGTTTGTATTTTAACTTGTCTGTTTAAAGCCACTTTTGGGAGAAAGAAGTGGACTTGAGGCTGAGATGTCCACCTGTGGGGTGAGCAGGGGGTGTATATTCTTGGAGATTCTCAGCCTTTCCTATGTGGTTTGCACAAAAGAGCAGAGGCACCTGGAAAGGCTTGGTTTCTGTCTTCATTTTGGCTTCTCTTCACCACCCCCTTTCCTGGCCATCGAAACTCTTTCTCTACCTCTTTTCTATCATAATCCATGGCTTCAGCAATAACTCAAATCCACACTGGGAACCGTGTCTGGAAGACCCTGGCTTACTGTCCCTCTAGTTGACTGTGCAACATTAGCCAGGCCCAGGGAAGCTCCCTAGATTGTGGGGAAACTGAGCAGGACAGGAGGATACTGGGGGAGGCCAGGGTTCGGATGTGGGTCCCTAAAGGAGACTCCTGCTGCCAGGAGATGACGCCCCACGAGTGTGCCTGCTCTGATCTCCTGAGCACGTAAATGCTGGGGCACGCTGCCATTCTTCTTAGGCATTCGTGACAACTGCGGTCCTGAGACAGAGGCAAAGATGAGGAAATGCATCTGGGAGACGAGCTGCTCAGGAAGAGCCCGTGATTCCAGGGGATGAGGAGGACTGACCTGGATGAGCCTGTGTAAAACCACTTTGCACACCTCCTTCTTATCACCGAACGAAAGCTCCTGCTTGGTCATGAGGATACCGTAGCGACTGTAGAACTCGATGTACGTCCACCTGGAAAGTCAAACCAGGAGCTAAGGAGGTGTGGTGGAGAGGAAGTGTGTCATGTCTGTGGACCCCCCAGACCTGCTACTGTTGGTGGGGTAGGGGTGGGATCTGTTCCAGGCATGGTGGCCCTGACCTTTGACCCATCTCCCTCCCAGGACACCTCCTAAACCTCACCCAGAGCACACCTGTCTGCACCCTGACTGTTTTTGTTAACGCTCCACTCCAGCCACTGTCTTCTTCCTCCCCCTCCAGCTCCCTTTCCCAGAGGCGCCGGGGAGGCAGCAGGCACCCTCACTGGCAGCAGAGATGGGTGATGGGGTGATGGGGTGGTGGTGACGGCGGCCTCTGTCCTGCACACTGCCTATTTATCACCCTCTTCTTGCCTTCCCACAGCACAGTGGGAGAAATCTTAGGGGCATTTTACAAAAGTATCTGACCAAAAACATCGCAGCTGTTCCCTTGGTTCTTAGCGTGGACCTGAAGTTGGACACTATTCCCCGAAAACAAAGACTGACCACATACCTGGAAGGGTAGCTCTGTGCACTGATGCGAATTGTTTCCAAAACACCACAGGCTCGCAGCTGCTGAACAATTCTTTTGGAGTCAAACCTTAAAGTAGATGAGGTTCTACAGTCACATGTTGCTTAAGGATGGGGACACGTTCTGAGAAAGGCACCGTTAGGAGATTTCGTCGTTGTGTGAACATCATAGAGGGGACTTAGACAACCCTAGATGGTAGTGCCTCCTACACACCTAGGCTCTATGGTACTAATCTGCTGGGACCACCATTGTATATGTGGCCTGTCACTGACCAAAACGTCATTACGCAGCATATGACTGTAATGCGTTAAGCCATTGTAATTGATAAACATGCCCCTAAACAGTGTGCAGACTTGCCCAGACTGTGAGCTCCTAGAGGCAGGATCCACCTCTGTAATTCCCATGCCAGGCACCCAGCAAATACTTAATAAGGATCTGTTGGATGTCAAAGGAAGACAGTACCTCTGAGACAGTTCAGAAAGCTATACAGAGAATCCAGAGACTAGGAGAAGGCCTGTAGGGGTCTGGCCGTTGTGTTGAGCTTCAAATGACAACAGAGAGGAAGAAATGTTCAAGCTTACCTCGTCCAAGCACCCATTTGATGCCTGAGTTCCCGTTACAAGACATCCAACAGGAGGTCCTCTGGCTTAGGTCTGACCCCCTGGTGACCCATAGACACGTTCACCACCTCCATGGACAGCGTGTCCCCCTTAGCCTCCTCTTAGCTTGAGTCAGCTAAGAGAGACTGTAACTTCCACTCAAGGATCTGGGACCTTTTCCTTGGGGCCCTAGGGAACAAGTCTAATGTCTCGTGTCATGTTTTAGGGTCAAACTTCTGACCCCTCCACAGCCTTTCTCCTACGAACACATACAAATTCTTATAACCAAGGAAAAGGTCCTGGCTTTCTCAGTTGCATAAGCATCAGTTGTAGACTATTCTTTCTAGTCTAGCTCCTTTGCTGATCCTGGAGACGAGGTGGCTTAGCCAGAGGGGTTGTGCTAACATTGTATGCAAAGGGCAGAATTATGATGAGACACTTAAAAACCCAGAAACAGTCGGTGGTTACCAGGGAAAAGGGGGGGTGGGGGGAGGGCACAAAGGGGGAAGTGGTGTACCCACAACATGACTAACAAAAATGTACAACTGAAATCTCACAAGGTTGTAATCTATCATAACATTAAGTAAAAAAAAAAAAAAACCCAGAAACAGTAAAGTTCAAGATAATTATAAGCAAATTCTCCAACATCATGACAGAAACAGCTTCCTCCATGTTTCCCTCCCTGGTGCTTAAGGACACTTACTCAAAGGGTAACTTCTCATCATTTGGCTTGATGCATCGAACGTAGTGGGGCGTGGTTGCACTGAGGGTCTCCATGAGCAAGTACAGAGAGCTGCGGAACTAGGGGACAAGGTTAGAGAACAAAGTTGTGCTGAAAGTTAATGCTCAGATCAAGGCGGACAAAAAAAGGTCCAACCTTGGTAAGCTACTCAAGAAGAGGAAAAGTTGACTTGACGCATAAATATCTGTTACGAAAGCTTTTAGTCCATGACTGTGTTTATCAGCATGTCCTACTGTTCTGGGCGGACCACAGCTCTGTCCAAGAATCCCAGATAGCAGAGAACTTAGTGAATCATGTTATCGTCCAAACATGCGGTTTGCTCAGGTGTGTGTGGCCTTAGAGGTTGAGGGACAATGACAATGAACCAGGGCTTTTCTCTGCATTTTATTTATGTCAGATTGGAAGCAGCTCAGTACCTGTGTGCAGGCCTGGAATGGTCCTCCTAGGGCCTGGCTCCCTGGGGGGCGGGCCCTCAGCCCCTCCCTTGCCCTCAGACCCTTTCTCGGTACCTTGCTCCCCACTGTGCTCCGGAAGTGCTTGCTGTTTGGTTTGATGACTTGCTTTGCAGATTTCACTGTGATTGCTGAACCGAAAGGGGAAGAAGGAACTGGATTTTCTATGAAAAAGTTGGCGCAGAGATGAAACTGGAAGGAACAGAGAGGGTTTCAGTGTCAAGTATTCACCCGCAGCCGTCAGCTGGTACAAGCCAAGTAAATGGGCACGACAACCCCCTCTAAACTAGGGAGGGCAAAGTAACAATCTTGGCCACATCTCAGTTCCACAAGGGGACTGTCCTCATTCAGGATGACCCGTGGCTTCTTTCCCAGGAACAGGAGCAGAGAGGATGACCATGTGAACGTCTGCATGTGGTATCACTCAAAGTATCAGAAAAGCGGTAGGACTTACTCTTCCTGCCTCTGTGCCTCGGCTCACGTTGTGTCTGCACCTGGAATCTCCTCCCTCCTACCCCACGCTCTCATCCCCACAGATCCGAACCCTTCCCGATATTCAAGGTTCTGTTAAAATATTTTCCATCCTTACTTCCCTTCACTATACTTGCCCTCGTGCCCCAGCAGGAATTAACCCAACTTCCCACGAACTACCTTAATCTTTCATTTGTAACTCTTTTAAGACGCTCATTACTCTCTATCTTGCGTGAATTATTTCTTTAAACGTCTTATTTTCTCTCTTAGAGTGACCCTCATATTTCTTTAAGTCAGACGTTGAGAATCTCCTTCGAGAGAGTCCCTGTGCACTGCATCCTTGTGCACCCCCACGCAACGAGCGGATCTGAAATCCCCGGGCCTCTGACAGCGTTTATGCTTAGTGAGACAGCCATCTGTGCTTAGACACGTCCTGCCTGCACCTGTCAGACTGGAGCCCAGGGGACACTTGGGGGTGAGTGAACAATTGGTGTATTAAGTCAACTAATTTTGTACACAAGATACAGGCCATTTCCACATTGAATTCTGTATCATAAATCAGTTTTAATAATGGAAGTTGTCATGCCCTGTGATTTATTTATGATCATTAGCAGAAGGGCTCATGCTCATTTGGGGAAATGCCAAAACACTTGAACATTGGTGCTGGCCTGGTGGCACAGTGGTTAAGTTCACACTTTCCACTTCGGCAGCCCAGGGTTCGCGGGTTCGCATCCCAGGCACGGACCCACACACTGCTCATCAAGCCATGCTGTGGTGGCATCCCACATACAATATAGAGGAAGACTGTCACAATTTTAGCTCAGGGCCAATCTTCGGAAGATTGGCAATAGATGTTAGCTCAGGGCCAATCTTCCTCACCAAAAAAAAACGCTTGAACATTGACAAAGGACTGGGGATCTCTCATCTTTTAAAAGAAGGAAATTAAACATGATAACCAAATCTTCAAAAAAATGAAGTCTCATGTATGAAATATCCTTATTCTCAAATTTTAATAAGGAAATCTTTAGGGCTGGCCCGGTGGTGCAGCAGTTAAGTGCACATGTTCCGCTTTGGTGGCCCAGGGTTTGCTGGTTCGGATCCCGGGTGCAGACATGGCACCACTTGACAAGCCATGCTGCGGTAGGCATCCCACATACAAAGCAGAGGAAGATGGGCATGGACGTTAGCTCAGGGCCAGTCTTTCTCAGCAAAAAGAGAAGGATTGGCAGCCAACGTTAGCTCAGGGCTAATCTTCCTCAAAAAAAAAAAAAAAAAGAAATGTTTAAAGAGGAAAAGAAAAAGCCAGAAGTTGTTCTTCTGGCGACATTTCATCACACAGAACCATGGGTGTGAGGAGCTCACCACCTCAAGCAGCACTCCCTCCCTGTCGCTCTCCCTTGGTCTTGCTTTGTTTTCCCCCTGCACTTAGCATGACCAGTGCCTTCCCCTCTAAGGCACGTCGCCCCCCTGGAATGTGATCTCCATGGAGGCAGGAACTCTGCCTGCCTTGTTCACTGCTGTATGCTCAGAATCTACGACACTGCTTGGTACATGACAGGTGCTGCATAAATATTTGTGATTGAATGCATAAAATGTGACCTGTGGTTCTTTCAATGGTTGTATTAGCTGTCCCTCCTCTGTCATCTGCCCTTTCGATTTCTGATTTTGCATAGAGTGGAGATCTGTATGCTTTCAGAAGCAAGAAACATATTTTAGCCCCAATTCTAAAATACCTGTTATTTGTATGTAGAAGCGACAATTAGCCACTGCAAGATGGTTAATACACACACACACACTTCTTACTCTGTCCTCATACGCATCTAGATCCATGTCAAGCACCTAATGAAGAACATCAATTACCCCTCAGGACTTTACAAACCTTGCTTGCTCTCAGGATTTCAACCAGCATGTCATAGACAGTGTCTCTGTTCTTCTCCAGGAAACCTTCACACTGATACTCTACCTACGCAGAGAAAGGAATGAATTATTTCCAAAGAGGCAAAAGCAGACAGCATCTAGGCGCCACAAGTTTCTTTTCTTTTTTAAGAAAGATTAATGAAGGGGCTATAACATAAAGACAATATTTCAAAAAGAGATTCATTTCTGTTGATCACAGCAACCCCATTATGGAAAGCTCAGACAGCCGGGGCTAGGTCAGGTGATGGAAAGAGCCCGGCTCGCCCACGCCTGGATTTCCCACTAGCCACGGATCGCTCTGCACCCCGCTGGAAGTTCCCTCTGGCTACCGGTGACCAGTGTTCCCTGCCATGTGTGCAGTTAATACAACAAAACCTGGCTTGGGGCTCACTTTGCCTTTGAACTCACCAGGAGGAGGAAAAAGCTCAGTAACTGTCCATTGGGTTCAAACAGAAACGTTCTCCTAAGTCAGCATTAATGTGGTAGAAAGGAAAGAAACACTGATCAGCGGACCGCAAAGCCACGGAGGGGCACGAAAGCCCTTACGGTCAGTCAGGTTGAGAGTGGGGCGGGGTCTGCACTGCTTAGCTCAGCTTAGAGAATTTAGCTTGGAGGAACTCTCCATGCCGCCCTCTCTGATTCATAAGGCCTCTCGAATCCCTCAAACATCAAGACATCCAATGCAGCTGGTTGAACATGCAAATCTCCGGGTTGTGTATTTTAATACGTGATATATATTCTTCATAAATTAAAAAAAACGCATTAAAAATAACATTTTAAAAGTTAACTGTGAGGCTTTTAGGGGTGCTGGGATCTGGAGGCAGAGAGGGTATTCAGGGACCCCTGGGCAGGGACTCCGCTTTGTCCCCCTGGGTAAGAAAGTGTCCTTAATTGGTGCAGAGTTTGGGTTAAGAACCAGGAACCCTGGCTGTGTGTAAACACTCTCTTGTGAACGGAGTACACGGATGATTGTTGTATAAATTCTTCCAGGCTGGCGGTGCAAACCACTAGTATAAACGGGCGAAGGTGTAACAAATCTAGAGCTTTCCCCACCCAGGGAGACCATCTACAGGGACAGTGTCACAGGCGGCTGAGTGCCTCTGCTGGGGGCTCTGGGCACCGAGGGGAGACGTGCTGACCTCCTGCATCTAAGCATAGCTGCCTTGCTTTGAAATGATTTTATTTCCTCGGCTTATTAAAGTGAAAACCTAAGCTGACCTGAGAGTGTGTACGGCGTCTTCCGACACAACACAGTCCATACAAAATGCTGCACTGTCAGCTCTTTTAAGGGGCCTTCTTGGCAGTGCCAGGTGACGGAATTAAATGCAGAGAGACTATGAATTACAAAGAGGGTCTTGAAGTAAATCCCATTTATGCTTTGTATCAAGTCTGACCCCTCTTTTTTCTTTTTCCCCTTGAGATCCGAACAGTGACATTATAAAGAACAATGACCAGAAAATATAAGGACATAGCATCCTTCATTTCTAATGCATCTTTTCAGGAACTACCTGAAAAACTCTAAGCACTGAAAGGCTATTGTATTTTACAGGATTCTTTCAGCCCGCAAATATTATTACAGCTTTCCAGCTCCTTGTCCCCTCCGTTACTCAGGCATGACCAGCAGACTCTGACCCACAACACTAGCCTCTAGGACAGACAAGTGCAGGCCATTCCCATGATCCCCAGGCCATGGCCAGGCTGCTGGAGTAATACCCATCCAGGCAACGGCATAGAGGGCAGGAGTTTCCTTAGGGAAGGAAACCAACATGAGAACAAATGTTCATGACAGGTGGTTATGGTGATGTTTCTTTTGTTCCTTCTACTTTCTAAGCTTTCGTTAATGTGATTTTCTAAAACAATTTTTTCTTTTTATTAAAGTAACATTTGTTTCATAAAAAAATAGGAGATAAAGAAGGAAATAAAGATTACCTAGAAACCCCATCATCTTAAGTCAACCTATGTTACCAATGTAATAAATATATTATAACTTATAAAAGGAAAACCTCAAAAAAAGATACCGCTTTCAATACAGGAAACAATTTTGCTGTCTTGATTATATCAACTTCATAGAGAAAATAAACTGATTAGATGTTAATGAACTCACATAAATTCAAAATCAGAAATGAAGTCCACTAGCTACAGGTTTATCTTTATAGCAGTATAATAAAAACACATATTTTGTGATAAAAAAATTAAGAACTGTTAACACATGCACACACACAGACAGGTATCCTTCATCAAAGCTACAGGCCAAGTGTGACTTGAATCCGTCCAGGAAACATCTCTGGCTCCGGGGCAGACAGCCCCGCTCCAGACTTCCACAGTACCTTATCAGCAAAGTGCTGGATGATAAAGGATGTATTTGACATTCTGGGTTTTTCAAACAAAGAGTTCTTGTTGACGAAATTATTATACAGCTTTTGAAGCCAGTTTTCATCAGTTCCATGTGGTAACTGGAAGAGAAAAGCAAATCAAATAGCAACTAAGAAACGAGGAAAAGTGCAAATTCTAAGAAACCACGATGAGCTGGCACCTCAGGGGGAGCTGCTCTAGATCCACGGCTCCTTTTTGTCAAAGCAACTCTAGGCATAAACCTGTCCTTGATCTCAACAACCTTTAGAGTGATATTTAAATGGATCTATCAATGCCCTTTTAGCAGAACAAAATGTTATAAACAAAAAGGAAATGGTCGTATAACGACTTAAGAATGAAGAATTTTATTTCCGCAAAATTGGTAGTATTTTAGTCCTTCCTCCCAAAGAAGTCCAAAGGTTCAGGAAAAGGCACGGGTTCCACTACGTGACCATGACTTTATTCTCAGTTGAATGGGGGAGACTGGCACCTGAATGTAGTCCTCTCACCCCACCTCAGGAAAATAGTTTTTCTTTGTTTTACTGCCTAATTAATAACTACCTCCTTGAACTAAGATCTCACCTCCTTGAACTCAGCTAATTGCAAAACCTTGATCCTGGTGATTCTGAAGCTCTCATTTATATTCAGCCTGAACTCTGTGAATCTGATGCCCCGCTTGTCCAAATGACGCCTGCATCGTCTCTGTGATACTGGTCACCTGGGGAATGTCTGTGCAGAGGGGGGACAAATATTTCCTAGAAGCTCCCTTGGCCTCTGCACCCTGCCCCCGGTAGATCGTTCCAGAATGCTTGGCCCTGACGCCTGCCCTTTAATCTTATATCACTGAAGGGGCCAAGGCACAGGAGGCACCAGAAAAAATAATCTGTGAGAAGAAGCATGGAATTCAGAATTCTAGGGAGAAAATGCCAGTAAGTCTTCAACATTATAATTATTTTTTTGGTACAAATAAATCTCTGGAAAAGAAACAAAATGGGGTTTAAAACATCCAAATACAACCTTTAAAACCAAAAATATGAGTACTGTCCTGGGGATTATTTGTTCCTGTGGCCCCATGAGGGACACTGCTAGGCTGACTCACTGTAAAGTTGTTCCTCCCAGAGGGAAATAGGAGGAAGAAAACTCCTAGAGACCTCTTCTCTCAAATCGCGTGACGTTAATTTTTCAGCTAGACCTCCTCATGGGTGGATGACTCATAGAATCAGGAAGTAAAAGAACACTCAGTTCTCGTTCGTCATTAAGTGTGTGGTCCCTTGCTGTTTCCACGTCCACTGTACACACACCCAGGCCAGCTCAGAAGGCTCCTCCTTGCTGGATGTGACCTAAGAGGTCGTGCATGCTGCCCGAGGGTAGGCGACACACGCTGAGGGTGGAGGTTCACCCGGCCCTCCAGGGTCCCTGCCGTGGGCTGCTGTCCCAGCATTGATACCTAACCAGTTGGTAACATGTCAAGAATTTACATGTAGGTTAAAAAAGATCCACTTTGCAATATGCTCATCTGTTACTACTCAGAAGTTGAAGAAAACAATTATTTTTAAAAGTTACCAAGCATTCTTCATCCAGTAACTCCAAAATGCCCATTTTTGCTTCAATCAGGTCAATTACGGATTGGTTGTCATAAAAATCTATCAGAGTCCAAGGGATATCTTCCTTTATATATTCTTCTTGTTCAAGCTTAAAGACATGCTGGGAATCCAGAAGGTAATACAAAAAGTAGAACAGAGTATTAAAGAGTGCTTCCGAAGAACAGGACATAAGCATTCGGAAAACTTAGATACATGACTGATTTGCAATGTTTACGGAAGACCCTCAGGTACAGGCAACCCCCTCACCCACGACCAATGCTGCTGAGTTCCTACTGGGGGTCTAGCTGGCATCCTCCTACCTGGTCTGAGTGGGTCCGTTCATCAGGTGTGAGGCCTGCGCCAGCCTCTTACCTCCAGCACTCAGGTGGCCCCGGGTCCCTCCCTGCTCACGGGCACTGCTGCTATCCAAGACAGATCAGGCCTCGGTGGCTGGGTGGGAGCTGGCCTGCCCGAGAATGCTGGCTGGGGGCCAGCATGAGAAGCCAACAACTCAGACAGCTTTGTTCACTATAGATCTTTGACTTATGATGAGGTTACGTCCCAATAAGCCCATCGTAAGCTAAAAATATCAAGTAAAAAATGCATTTAATACACCTAGCCTACTGAACATCACAGCTTAGCCTAGCCAACCTTAAATGTGCTCAGGGGGCTGGCCCCGTGACCGAGTGGTTAAGTTCGCACACTCTGCTTTGGTGGCCCAGGGTTTCGCTGGTTTGGATCCTGGGTGCGGACATGGCACCGCTGGTCAGGCCACGCTGAGGAGGCGTCCCACATGCCACAACTAGAAGGACCCACAACTAAAACAGACAACTATGTACCAGAGGGATTTGGCGGGAAAAACAGAAGAAAAAAAAAAGAAGATTGGCAACAGTTGTTAGCTCAGGTGCCAATCTTTAAGAAAAAAAAACATGCTCAGAACACTTACACTGGCCAACAGCTGGGCAAAATCATCTAACACAAGGCCTATTCTATTATAAAGGGCTGAATATCTCATGTAATTGATTGAATACTATACTGAAAGTGAAAAACAGAATGGCTCTAAGTGTATCGTTGTTGACCCTCAGGATCGCATGGCTGGCTGGGAGCTGTGGCTCACCGCCACTGTCCAGCGTCACAAGACGGGACCATACTGCATACCGCTAGGCCAGGAAACGATCAGAATGCAAAATTCAATGTACAGTTTCTACCGAATACCCTTCACTCTCACACCATAAGAAAGTCAAAAAATCCTAAGTCGAGCCACTGTAAGCCGGGGACCGTCTATACTTGTTCAGGCCATAAGGGTATCAGGGAGGCTTTCCCACAGGGCTAGCTCAGGGTCATCCTGGCTGCAGGTGTCAGGAGTGGGAGGGGCAGTGAGGAGAAAGGCTCCCACAGAGGAATACCAAGGGGTAGCCTCAGCGTAATAGGTGGTTGTGAACCGAAGGGCGGTGCTCATACAAGTCAGAGAGTGAGCACAGTGGTGACGGAGGCGAGGACTGCAAAGGACAGCAGAGGGGGGATCATGCAAGACCCTCATGTCCCCTGCCCTCCCCCGCCACCCCGAGAATTCCAGCCCTGCGGCCTTTTCCTAGGGGCAGTGAGGACCCACAGAAGTCATGTGGGACCTGCGTTCTGGAAAGATAACCAGCTTTGGGTGGGGGATGGCCTTGAAGAGGGCAGGACTGGAGGCAGAGAGCCCAGGCAAGACCCGGCCCAGTGTTCTGCGGTGTCTGGACGCCGTGGGGGGGTGAAACAGAGGCCCCTGGGGGAAGAAGATGAGCAAGGGCGAAGAGGTTAGGATGAACCCAGGCTCAGGACACTGGGTCAATGGTGGGGGCTTAACCACAGAAAGGAGCATAGAGGATGAGGAAGCCAAGAGGGGAAGATGGCAGGTTTGCTCTGTCACCACTGAGCTCCCTGAGGCCACCCAGGAACAGAGAGCCAGTAGCAGCCCGATTTACGGGACAGGAGGCAGGAGAGAGGCCTCACTATGGCTTTTGTGCTGACATTTTAAGGTATTCCCCCTTCCAGGAGGATCTGCACATTAATAGATACACAATAAAAGAAGAGGAAAAAGGAAGAGGAGGAAGTGAAACAGGAGGAAGATTAGGAGAAAAGAAAAAATGGAATTGCAGTTTCTGATATGCTTTTCTATTTTTTTTTTTTTTGAGGAAGATTAGCCCTGAGCTAACTACTGCCAGTCCTCTTCTTTTTGCTGAGGAAGCCTGGCCCTGAGCTAACAACCATGCCCATCTTCCTCTACTTTATCTGTGGGACGCCTACCACAGCATGGTGTGCCAAGCAGTGCCACGTCCGCACCCAGGATCTGAACCAGTGAACACCAGGTCGCCGAGTAGCACAATGTGCGAACTTAACTGCTGCACCACCAGGCCAGCCCCATGCTTTTCTATTTTCTGCTGAAGAAGACTGGCCTTGAGCTAACATCTGTGCCAACCTCCCTCTATTTCGTTTGTGGGTTGCTGTCACAGCATGGCCACTGACAAGCGGTGTAGGTCTGCGCCTTTGATCCAAACCCAGGCCGCCAAAGTGGAGAGCACTGAACTTAACCACTAGGCATGGGGCCGCCCCTGATATGCTATTTTCTAGGAGGCGTCCACCTGTGCTTTATTTTGAGGTTGAAGTGAACATTTGTGCTGGCGAGCAAGCTGGCACTGGAGTCCTGGGAGGGGACAGGATCGACAGGCATGGTTTGACTTCAGGCAAGTCATGCTGCATATCCACTTGAAACAAACCTTGGTTGCAGTTATGAAATGCTAAACTTCCAGAGAGTCCTTGAGAATGCTAACAAAAGAGAAATCTGCAATGGGATGAAATGTAATGCTTATGTGTAGATTAGTTCTGGGGCAAGGAAAAGGAAAGAAAAGAAACCTTTACTGAGTGTGACTCAACGTTAGGTGTTCTCCTCACTACAATATTAGGCGGATACTGTGGACCTGTTCTTAAAATAAAGAAATCGAGACTCTGAGCCGAAGGTCCAGTGAAGGGGGTGGTAGAGCTGAGATTCAAACCCAGGTCAGTTTTGGCAAAAGCCCGGGCTCTGCATGATGGCATACTGTCTTCCTCAGAGGTGGTGTGGGAGCAGCTGAATTTCAGAGGACAAGCAGGAGGTGCCAGGTGAAGATGAAAGGGTGGGGAAGGACAGGAGCAGAGCAGCAGGCGTAAGAACACAGAGGCTCACAAGGACTGGCAGCTTCAGGAAACTGAATCGCTGGGTCTGGCTGCACGGAGGGTGTGTTTTCAGGAACAGCAGGTGATGAACTGAAGCGGAAAAGTCGGCAACTGGCCCACAAAGATGAAACAGAACGGGAAGGTGCGATTTCAAGAAATGGCCACAAGAGGGTGCAGTGACCCAGCATGGGACTCATAATGGGGAGGTTTGTAGAGGGAAGAAGCCTGACCGTATCGGTTCCCCTGTACACGAACACACACATATACACGGACACGCACGCACATGCACACACACACACACACACGGCTGAGAACAAGTTTCCAGAAGGCAGAAAAGTCACCTACCAGGTTAAACTGTTGCTGCAGTTTTTCATTAGCGTAATTGATGCAAAATTGTTCAAAGCTGTTCACATCAAAGGTTTCAAAACTGAAATACAGTTTAAACAAATTAAAACATAGCTTGAAGGACACAGACATTCATTTATAGGTAAGTATTTTTTGACAAACTTCATAGCTTAAAAGTCGATTTTCTGCAAGTTTTAAATATATCTTAAAACTTCTGGTTTTGCTATCCTGGCAGTCAGTTTATAAATCACCTTTTTCTAGGTTGGCCCTGGAAGGAAACTGGAAATGTATACAACACCTACCCTGAGACAGGCATTCAAACAGGCGTGTCACGATATGGGGCATTGTTTAATTCACATGACAATGACAGCAGCATTATTACCCTCACTTTAAGGATGAGGAAATTAGACTCTGAGAGGGTAGGAAACTTGCCTAAGGTCACACAGCTGGTGTCAGACGCAGACTGACTGTAACGCCTATGCTTTCGGTGAAAAAGCAACGCCCTCTTTGCCTGTTGAGAGCAAGGCAGCACACCATTGCCTTGCCAAGGAGGGTTTCATAGTTCCTGGAGGAAAAGGGCAAGGTCATTTAATACCCATATCCAGCAGACCCCATGAGGTCCAAGACAGACATGGCTCTGCCTCCATTTTCACACTTTCAGTGGCTCTCTCTGGAGTTGCCAACTCAAGAGCCGAGAGGAGGCGGGCAGGTGACAGAAATGGGAAGCAGCCTGGAGAGAGCACAACACCCAGCTGTGTGCAGCTGTGGCCAGGGATTAACGCAGGTCAGGGTGTTAGATCGCCTCATTCTCAGGAGAAGCCAGAAATCTGGACTCTGATGCAAATAATCTCACTGTGGAAAACATGGTGTGGGCTGAACAACACTCGGGCCCCCCAGTCAGCACCTGGCCAGACAAGCGCACCTGCCAGGAGGAAGCTGAGTGCTTCAGGTGTCACCTCACTTAACCCTAACATGCCCCAGGTGGAGGGCTACCATGACCCCACAGTTACACACGAGGGGCAGAGGAGATGGTGACTATCGCAAAGACCAACACCAGCAAGCAGTGCCAGGTGTGCAACTTGACGCCTGCTCTTGGTGCCTCCAAAGCCTTGGTTCTTAATCACTCTAATCCCAAGGGGTTCCTGCCAGCTCAGCCAGGGGTCCCCTGGGAGTCTCAGTTGACTGAGCCAGTTTGGCTTAATTTAGAGTTCCTGGGCAGGTTAAGTGCCTGGACCACCCTCTAAGACAGCTCGAGGGTGACGTGGAGCAGAACCCACACAGCTCTGCAGCCCCATTGCACGAGCACTCTGGGGGGTCCAGAGGCTCAGGGCCAGTCTGGACATTGCAGATGGGCCAGGGCTGGGCCTGGGGGAGAGTCAAAAGGGCCTCACTGTGCTCCACAGCCCACAGCCAAAGACATGGCTTTCTACAGCAGGGGCAGAACATCCACCATCAATGATTATTTTCCTGCCCTGTCACACCCCCCTCAAAAAGACCACACAGAGCTAAAGTTCAAAACTCATGGAGGGGCCAGCCCCATGGCTTCATGGTGAAGTTTGGCATGCTCTGCTTCAGCGGCCTAAGTTCAGATCCTGGGTGTGGACCTACACCACTTGTTGGTGGCCGTGGTGTGGCAGCGACCCATAAACAAAATACAGGAACACTGGCAACAGATGTTAGCTCAGGGTGAATCTTTCTCAGGGAAAAACAAAAAACAAAAAAACATGGAAAGACCTAAATCTATGACTTAAATGCCAGAAGCACCTTAGCTATGACAATGCTTCACATCTGAGCAATGGTTATGGTTCTTAAGACACCTTCACAATGACTTCCATTTGGTCTTCACGATAATACTGCGAGAGAGGCCCCATCCTACAGATGTAGAAACTGAGGTTCAGAGAGGTTCTGTGACTTGCTCAGGACCACACAGCTGATGTGCTGCAGTGCTCACTCCCAGGGGTCTGACTCCCAGCCCCCGGCCTTTCCAACTCTGCGTGCAGGGAACATCAACACCTGGGCTGGCTGAGGAAGCACACGCCTTCACGCAGCTCCCAGCTGAAACCTCATCTGCTTATTCCCTTCACAGGAAGCATCCCAGCCTCTAATTATCTGCCTGCCTCCTCCACGGAAATTTAAGTCCCAAAGGCCAGGGGCCATGTGCCTAGTCTGTTCAATAATCGCATCCAACAGAGCGCCAGGCACATCGATATCTGCTGGATGAACGGAATAACACATTCGTAAAATAAAGGGCTAGTTATTTTTAAGACACTTTAAAAACATAGAAAATAACAGAATATATACAAAAGAATAATATAACAATCATGTATTCCTACCACAATGAAAGAGCCTATTGTTAAGCAGGATTATTCCTTTATTAAAAGTCAACTTAAATTATTACTGGCTGGTTGAACCCTCTTTTTTAGAACAAGGTAAGGTAAATCATTTACTAGTTGATCCCAGCAATGTATCAGTGTTTTGTAACTGTTGACATATACTATTAATTGGGAGTTATATGCATTAACAGAATCTAAATTAAACAGTCACTCCCTGGAGGCACTGTCTCACGGTAAACAGCTATGGGAAAGGCCGAGTCTGCAGCTGGGTAAGAGTTCACCAGCAGCCCGGTGGCCCCTCCGGCCCCCAGCAGGCGGCAGCATGCCCCCGAGGCCCAGAGCCCGGCTCTCCCCTCTGTATGGGGAGGGGAGGCTGAGCTGCTTTCACAGGGTGTGGTGGAAGGCTCCCCAATCCATTGGGACGTTCCGCCCCCTCTCCCAAGGAGAAGCCAGGGCGAGTCCTGGGAGGGGGGCAGGGCTGGGCCTTTGAGACCAACTGCTAACATTCAGAAGTCTGAGTGCTAACAACCCCCAGAGCGCCTCCACGCCGGCCTGGTCGCTCGCTCACTCTGGCTAGGCGGTAAGCATCTGTAGCATGAGTCTGACCTGGAATTTAGACAAGCAGGACTGGGCAAAGAGAAGGAGGAAGAACCAAGCTCCACTGTGGGAACCTGCAAGTCCCCCGACGTATTAGAATTCTTGGAGAAGGGCGGCGGCAAGTACAACCCTTACTGTCCCAGATGGAAGAGGATCTAGGTGTGAGGAGGAAAGCTGGTTGGTGAAAGGCCTGGGTCTGAGTCCTCTGGCCCTGCGAGTGTGGGCAAGGGGCCGGACCTCTGGGACCATCACTTCCCTGCTCTGAAATGGGAGAGGCAGGTCAGGGCCCCACACCTCACTGCCTCTGTAGGGAACAGCAGTGGGCAAGAGCCTCACACAGCGCTGGGTTCTCCCACGAGCAGAGCAACCGTGAACAAGTCACTGAGTCTTTCCAAGCCTTGGTTGTTTCATCTCTAAAATGGGGATAATCACAGGCTGTTCAAGAAGTGAGAAAGCGCAAGGAAACCACTCAGCACGGTAGCTGGCACACGGTGAGCTCTTGACCTTGGCCATCATTAATTGAGCATTTATTTAATACACTCTAAGTAAAAGACAGTGCAACCCAGAACACTGTACTTAACATCCACACACGCAAAAACAGAGAACATCGTCTCTCTCATCATGCGGAACACAAGAGAAACCACAAAAAAATCTAAAAATAACAGGCATTTGACATTTAAATGAGGAAAGACAGGCTCACTGAAGAGAATCTTACCCATAAATGTCCAAAACACCAATAAAAGTGTGCTGCTTGCCTGAAAACTGCAACGCTTGGTTAATTCTCTCCACAATGAAGTCGAACAGGTGCGCATAGATCTTTTTGGCCAGCGCGTCCCTGGCATTGACAGCCTGCGGCCTGGTCATGGGTTTCACCACTGTCTCAGAGGTGGTGACGATTTTGCGATTGCACAGCCACTGAGCGACTTTGCTGCTCTCCAGGCCCAGAAGCTCGCAGAACACCTTCAGGTGACTGTCGTCCTCCTTCAAAAACAAGCAGAAGTTCCATCAGGGCCACCCGGCCATCTACACCAGCACCAGCCCACCCGGCCAGGGCCCCACGGCCTCCACACTTGGGCCTGTGCGGGAGAGCCGGCATGAGAATGACCAGGCCTCATGGGACAGAGCCAGGCCTGGAGAAAAGCCGGGGTGGGGGGAGGGCCGCAGCAGCTCTGAGTCTGCACCTGGCCCTTGGCAGAGCCCTGCTGCGGTGAGGCCAGGGGGTCCTGGACTGGATTTTCATTTTGGCCAAAGAATGTCTGTCAGTAGTGATTAAGGCCGCGGAAGCAGTCCTCCCCGCCTCCTGTGCATGTGGACACAGCCTCACGGCCTCTCTCCTCCCTCTGCATCATGCCCAGGCCACCTGTCTGAGCGTGCGCTCTCCCTTCCCTCCCTGTGTGTTCGGGGTTTACCTGGGTGGTGTGGTCCTGAGATACCTAGGTGTCATTGTCAGAGAGCACCTGGCGGGGCTCCCTGGACTGAGCTAGCTTCCAGCCAACAGGAGGGCTGCGGTTAGAAGACATTTCCTGGACACATGAAGTGAACTTGGCTTCTCTCCAAGCCCGGGCACGAGAGCTGCCCCACTGGCCAGCAGAGAGGAGAGGTCTGCTCCTGTCTGTCTTCAGCCAGCATGGACAAGGGGTCCTTGTCACTTGGCAAGGAGATGTGACCCCATGTGATGGAGCACTATCATTCTCTCGGGCAGGGGAACTCTCTGGACAGGCTATCTGGAGACACCATCTCGGCCAATGGAGAAAACCACAGAATTGTACTTAAAAAGCACCAGATTATAGCAGAGCAACAATCTAAAGCACCCTCCCGTCTCCTTGCTGTTCACTCCCACCCTTCTGACCAACACACAGTAACACGAGGCTTGCCTTCGGTGTGCCTGACCTCCTCACTTGGCACGGAGCCATTGGTTTTCTTCCTTCTAAGAAGGAACTAAACTTTCTGAGTCAAAAACATTCAGCTACAGGTGCTCCTCCAGGGAGATGGGCAAAGGGTAGCAATTTTTAAAAGGTAAGGTGGTTTCATCCAGATTGAATTTGCCCAATCCTTCAAGTTCCTGATGCAAATCAATGGGACCTATGTTCCAAAGTTAGGACCATAATTGGAAGACTGGTAATTTCCTACAAGGATTTGACATCTTCACAGAATGAGTCTACAGAGATTGACAGACAAAGGATTTTCAGGCCATCAATTTTGGTTCCTCCTCCAGAGTACTACCCTCATAACAAATTTCAGGAGACAGAGCTGAAGGCAAGGACATTTGTTGGGTGGAAATCACATCTTTAGCCTACGGGAGTCTGAGAAGACAAGGTGCAGAAGCCCATTTCTCCGAGGTAAGTGAGCAAGGACACAGAGAGGACCGCCACTACATGCACACTGTACTCCTACCCCAGGTCTACCATCGCCTCTCTCCACACGTCTCAGTCCTGTGTGAACTGACTGACTCTGTGAGGGCTGGACAGTGGCGGGGATGGGAGGGGCGCTTAGTGTGAGAGCTTGAGGAAAGGAAGGAGAACTACTTCCCGGTCATAGGGCAACAGGACTGAAGCACTGAGCCAAAAAGCACATGTCCGCTCTTCTTCTCTGCTCAGTTCTCGCACACACTAAATTACAGTTACCAGAGAGCTGAGAAATCACCAGGTTTACAAAATTATCAACTGTTCCCATCAGTTGTTTTAGGGGACATGAAAATAGACATTGTTATGGACTAATGTTTGTTTTCCCTCAAAATTCATATGTTGCAGTCCTAACCCGCAACGTGATGGTGTTTGGAGGTGGGGCCTTTGGGAGGTGATTGGGCTTACGTGAGGTCATAGGGATGGGGCCCCCATGACGGGATTAGTGTCCTGATAAGAAGAGACTAGAGCTCCCTCTCTCACTACCATGTGAGGACACAGTGAGAAGAAGGCCATCTACAAGCCGGGAAGAGGAGCCTCACCGAGAACCTGACCACGCTGGCACCTTGACCTCAGAATTCCAGCTGCCACAACTGTCATTTAAGCCACTCAGCCTTCTGTTATGGCAACCAGAGTTGACCAAGATAGACATGTTAACACAGAGCTTTAAAGGTAAGGAGAATTTGCATTTCATAGAAACATGTTTTACTAGGAGTTATTTTCTTCTTTACATGAACATTGATGAGAATAACCAAACACATGCCCCCTACCAAGAATCACTACTCATAACATTTGTCACAGAAGAGAGTCACACATAAACTTATCTTGTGTCCATTAAATAAAGAAATCTATCACAAAACTTCCATGGGACTATAGTTCCAGGGAGGAAGCCAGCACCATTGGTGTTTGATTCAAGCAGGTGTCAGGAGGGAGAAGGTGTCCTTTCTGCTTAAAATGGTCCAGCGCCCTTAAGGCCCCACAGGATCTGCACCCTTCCCAACACACACACATTTTTGGCCTCATCTATCACCCTTACTTTCACTCACTTCTCTCTGGATGCACTGACTCTCTTGCTATTTCTCAAAAAACAACTCCTGCCCGAGGGTCTTTGCACCTGCTGTTCTTTCCACTTTGAATGTTCTTCACCCACATACAGGCATGAATCACTTCCTCATCTCCTTCAGGCCTCTGCCCACTGCCACTTTAACAGAAAGGCTTTCTCTGACTCCTTTATACAAATGGCACAGCCCCTCTCCACCCCTATGCTGCTTAATTTTCAACAGGCATCACAAGCTGCCAGAACCTATATTTGTCTATTGCGTCTCCTCCCCTCCACCGCCCTCCCCAGATCATAAGCTCATAAGATCATAAGACGAAGGGCTGTTTGTGGTGTTTTCTTCACTGTTGTTTCCCCAGAACCTACAACAGCACCTGGCACAGAGTAAGTGCTCAATAAATATTTGTTGAATAAAAGAAAAACACACAGGGGGCCGGCCCAATGGCATACTGGTTAAGTTCGAATGTTCCGCTTTGGCTGCCCAGGGTTTGGGGGTTCAGATCCTGGGTGCAGAACTACACACAGCTCATCAAGCCATGCTGTGGTGGTGTCCCACATAGAAAATAGAGGAAGACTGGCACAGAGGTTAGCTCAGGGAGAATCTTCCTCAAACAAAAATAGGAAGATTGGCAACAGATGGCCAATCTGTTCTGAAAAGGAAAACACACATAGATTGCACTCTCCCTCCTCTGCTATTGCAAGGGGAAGAGGCTTTCCTCTTTGAAGTCAACCCATGGAAACCCCTGCTTCCTTGTTCCCATGAAACTGGTCTCTGCAGTAGGCCCAGAGTGCCTGGTGCCAAAATGCAAAAGCAGGGTAACCATGATCTGCTTACAAACCTGCCAACACAGGCAGGGTGAAACAAACAAGGATCTTACATCAACGAAGGATCTCTCGTTGCCCACTGCTGTGATCTGCACATTACCCAGATGGAGGATGGCTGCCAGGATCTTAAAAACATCCATCTGAAAATCCTCCTTGAAACCTGAAAACAAAAATTTTCCAAAATTAGGGATATTGCATTTCTTCTCTTAATCACTAATAAGATAAGCACCTGAACTCTTTCAAGATACTCTAGTTGCACCAGTGCTGAGAGCTGGGACAGGGAACAGGAAGTGGACCCCAGGGAGAGTGTGACTCACCATCTTCCTGGTTTGGTTTCTGCAGACACGCAATGTGAACTCTACAACCCACTAGGTTTCCACTTTTGCCATGGCTGCTAGGAAGTTCAACACAAAAATTAACACCCAACTAACCATTTCATGTCAGGTTCCTGAGAGAATCATCTCTCATTTATTCTATGTACTTTCTTTATTTCCAATTTTTTTTTTCTTTTTTGCTCATAAGCTCCCTGAATTCTTTTTATGGTGAGGTGTCGGATGGATCCCATTTGCCCCTCCAGCTCTGCACCCTTGCTCTCTGCCGCAGGAGGCTGACCTGTCTGGATCAAGGCAATGGGCTCTTATGCCCCCTGGCCCCTGATTGGGTCTGACCAATGGGGAAGCTGGAGGAGGTCAGAGAGCAGGAGGAGAGAGGTTCTGGGTATGTCTTCCCCAACCCTCCTCTCAGGCTCCAGTAACACGCCTATGCCAGGAAGGAAAGAGCAGTGAACAGCTCTGCCACTGTCCTCGGCTCCCTACTGCCCCTCATAGCCCCCTAGACCCATCGACAACCTTGCTGTTGTTCCCTTCACAAACAAACCCTCCTCCTTTTATCCTAATTTGAGTGTGCCTCATGTTTCCTGTTGGGACCCCGACTGATGTATGCAAAATATAAATTATGAATATATAACATATTTGGTCGTCATGAGGGGATCAGCATATTGTCTAGAACCCAAAACATAACAACCCAGCTACTAGGAAGGGCTTTGTGTGCAAGTCCCCATAAATCACAATGGAGAACCTGCCAGTTGTGAGCAGGGCTTTGCTAGGTCAGGATCCCAGGGTGGGAGCCCGGGGGTGGGGGGTAAGGACCAGGTGGTGGGAATGGCCCTGCAGTGAGTCGAGGAGCTTGGGTTACACTCGGGCAGGTGGGGCGGGCTCCTTCAAGCTGATATCCACACTCCCTGGTCCACACCAGAATGGCAACTGGAATGGAGACCCCTGACTCCCCACTCCCTCCAAGCAAAAAAGGAACAAGCCCTAAATGCCAACTAAGAGCCACTGCAGCCACCTACTGCTTCTCACCTGAGGACCCCTGGACTACCTCAGGAGCAGCTAGAGCAAGTTCTTCAATAATTTCAAAACTCAGAGAGTCCTATCTACGTCAAAAATTAAACAAAACCAAAGTCACACAAGATTTCAAACTAAAAATACATAGAAGACTCTGGCTCAGTCTGAGTCCAGGCATTTGGAGCTAATGCCTCCATCTGAAGGGCAGATGCCTCTAACAGAAATAACCTCCCAGGCTGCCACCATGATAAATGACAGGTTCCCACTTTCGAGGGGAAACTAAGGCAGACAAGGGTTAGGGAACTTGCCCGAGGTCACACTGGGTATGTCATATGTAGGCAGTGTAATGCCAGTGACCACAGCAATATGTGAAAGACCCGTGAAGCTCGGGAAGCCATCCTGGCTCGTCCCAGTGGGTCTAAATGTGGATGCCCCCTGCCGACCCCGGGCCAGGCAAAGGGAAGTGTGCGCAGGCCCCAGAGGTCCATTTACTGGGCGTGTTGTGAAGAGGATTTGTGCATTGAACTAGATGACCTCGCCGCTAACCTTACCTATTCCTCTATATTGTCTTCATAACAGACCACAGCAATGGACAGATCCACCAACAGGCAGTGACCCAGCCATTATATTTTAAAAAAAGGGTGATCTGCCCAAGTGTGTTATAAGCCTATGCGTGACCCAAGTGAGGCAGTCCGCCCTCGAGGAGATGTCCACCTAAGAGAGACAACACGGAGACACAAAGAAGAGGACATGGGCAACAGGGCGAGCCGTACAAACAAGGCATTCACACTGTTAGGAGATGCACTGTTGGACAGAACTTTCTGGGGCGACGGAGATGCTCTATGTCAACGCAGTAGCTATTTAGGCACATGTGGCTATGAGCACTTGAAACATGCCGAGTGTGACTCAGAAGCTGAATTTTTAATTTTGTTTAATTGTAATTAAAGTGAAATGTAAACAGTCACATGTGGCTGACGGCCGGTGGCTACTATTTGGACATACTGTTTTAGAGACCATGAAACCAACATACAACGTGAGATCACAGGTTGTCGGGGGAGGGGAGTGGAGGGTGATGTCAATCTCAAAGTTACAGTGAGGTCATCTGGTTCCATGCATAAATCCACTCCACCACAGTGAGGACCTCTGGCGTCTGCTCAAACTTCCCCTTTGCCCGGCACACGGGCATCAGGGGACTTCCACGTTCAGGCACACTGAAGTGAAGCTAAGATGACTTCATGAACTCCACCCACAAGTCTTCTCACATACTGCAAGAAAACTGTAAGGAATTAACCAACTATGCTCACTCCGTCATCTAGGACAAGGGTCAGCAAATGTTGTCTGATTAGGCTTTGCAGGCTGTATGGCCCATGTCACAATTACTTGACTCAGCCACCATAGCAGGAAAACAGCCATAGACCATACTTAAACAAATAAGTGTGTCTGTGGCCCAATAAAACTTTATTTACAAAAACAGGCTGCAATCTGCTGACCCCTGGTCTAGGACAGTTTTTAGTGATTCAGGCAGTGAGGTCATGCTTTCATTAAATGTGTACTGATCTCTCACACTGATACAGCATGCCACAGTTTATAACGCATTTTAGACATTCTCTCTTAATCCTCACAACATCCTTTACAGCTACTGTGGTGGCTCCTCTCCAAAGACGGCCCTGCATAGTTCCTCCCCATGAGTCATGAGTCTGAACTGGCCCTCTGACTTGCTTTTGGCCATCAGCACACAGAGGGAGTGATGCCAGGTTACTTCTGAGGCTGGTTCACAAAAAGCCCCGCAGAGTCCACCTCCGCCTGTTGGAACTGGCTCCAGGCGAAGTTAGCCACAACATGCACAGCGCATCCACCCTGACATCAGCACACTGTGAGGTAGTCCATGTGGAGAGAGATGCCCGCCCAGCCCCAGCAGCCCTAGCTTTCCCAGCACACGTGAGAGAGAGAAGAAGCTTCAGAGGATCCAGCACCTGCCACCATCACAGGAAAGTCCCCAAGTGAGAAGCGCCCGGCTAAGCCAGCCAACCCAGAATCAGAGGAGATAATAATTGTCATTTTAAGCCACTAAAATTTGGGGAACAGCAATATATAACTGGAACTAAATATTTTCCTTATTACCCCAGTATACAGATGGGGAAACTGATGCCCAGAGATAATAACTGACCTGTGCAAAGCCACAGACTGATCATAAGACACAAGGAAAAAACTGAAGCAAATACATGGCAACAGATAACTGAGTACGTACTAAATTGTGAGATCCAGTGGCCAATGCATAGGCAATCTGAGGAGAGGGCGGTCCTCAGGGTACCATCTTTACATAACACGCTTGGGGGAAAGTAAGCAGGTGTAGATGCCATGGAGTCCTGGCATTCTGCCCGCCACGCCCAGTCACCCACTGAGAGAGCTCTCCAGGAGGAGAGAGGTGGGACTGTTCCAACCTCTCTCCCACCCTACCTACCTCACCCAGCACGGCGGGCAGCCATCACCCTTCACAGCCACAAGAGGCAGCAGACTGCTGTACCCTATCTCCCATGAAGCTTCGGGGAGTTTTGTCTAAAACATCCAGGCGTGGTGGGTCAGGGCCAGGGCCAGGGCGAGGCCAGCCAGGTGCCCAGGGCCAGCCCTGCACCTGCACCACCCTGAGAGAGATCGCCTGAGCACCCCCTTCAATTGCGTGCCCTAGTCGCTTCTCTTACCTCACCCTAGTCCAGGCCCTGCTGGTGTGGACATTTGAGAAAATAATCTAATTTGTGGGACACAGTGGAGAAAACTGCTACTGCTGATCTCCGATAATTCGGGAAGGTTTCACGGAGCAGGAGATGGTTTTGCTCAAAGGATGGTTAGGGCTTGGACAATGGGGACTAGAGGGAGAGACAGAAGGCAGGCAGTAATATTTAGCAAGCACCTGCTACGTGCTTGGCCTGGTTCACAGACATTTCCTTACCAGTTGTCACGAGAGCCCTCAGGGTAAAGAACACGGCCATTCTACAGATCAGGAAACTGAGTCTCAGAGAGGATAATCTCCTCAGAGTCATGCCAACCAGGTTCTGAATTCACGTTTATTTCATCCCCGAATCTACTCTATTGCCCCTACATCATTTCGCTGTGAGCAGGACCTTGCAGAGGTGGGAGGGAGCATGCAGAAGGGGAGGGGAGGGGAGGGAAGGACGGACAGGGCACGTGGACCAAGATCCCTGGGAGCCCGGCCAGAGCGAGGCTTCCTGCCCCTCCCCACACGCCACGTTCCCTCTCGGTGGACTATGTTATACAAACACCGAGATTATGACTGCACTTATTTTAAGAAAATGTTAACCAGTACCGAAAGTGTTTACCTCTCTATTGTAAAACGTTTAAATTGCCCTTCTGCTTGAAGCGGTTTTGAAGGGGCAGAATCTGATGGCAGTTTTGCTTAGGAAACCACACTGTTTTCATTCTGATTATCCACTTGTGCTCATTTTGCCTATTACTCTGACATATTTAACCTCAAATTCTTTGCCTTTTACATTCAAATACAGTCAACCAGGACACACCAATGAAAACCACTAGGTCTGAGATGAACGTTTTCCGTAAGCTGTAAAAACGGCCTATCATCCCACATGATCCAAAGCCTTGACTAGCAGTTACACGTAAATGTCTAGACTAACACCAAAAGGGAAAGAGAATGACTGTTTTTATAAAAGCCATTTGGCTGACAGTCTTCCCCAACATGAGCTCCACGTGGGGGAGGGAAGGCGGAGAAAGACTGGGAAAAGTCTCTGCTTCACCTGTGTCGCCATCCCAGCAATCAGAGTTTGGGTTTTCCTTATGAAAATGAGATGTGTTAAGACCCTGAGTGTAAATTTTACTTCTGTCCTGCACTAGCCACGTGACCCTGGGTAAATTACTTACCATCTCTGTGCCTCAGTTTCCCTATTGTAAAATGGGGGAAATACCAGCATCTACCTCATAAGGTGGCTGTAAGGTACAAATGAGTTAATAAGGGTAATAAAGTGCTCAGGATGGTGCATGGCACACAGTAAGCCCCCTATAAGTGCCTGCTATTTCACTGTCATCTTCAGGATACCCATGAAGGCCAAACAGGGTCAACACTACACTTCCAGACTGATTCAGGCCTTTGCCTTCACCAGCCTTCTCTGTAGTCAGCCCAGAAAAGCGTACCGGCAGCCACAGGGCTTACAGCCCGTGCCTCTCACAGCAACCCAGTGAGCCTGAGGGCAAAGGAGTTGATTTCTAGATCTTTTGGGGAAAGGCACAGTCGTGAGCCCTTGGCCTCCAAATATGTTCTGATTAGCTCATCGTAAAGTTAGCATTTACTAGGAATCTCCAGAACATAGGCAAGTTAGGTATCCCTGCCTTTCTTTTTTTTTTTTTTTCTTTTTAAGAGAAAACGGCCACATCTCGGACAGGATATTTTCACTTACCCAGTAGCGTGAAGGTCTTCTGAGTCTCCACCATGTCGGCTCTGTCATTCACACCCTCGATGACAGTACTGCCTCCCATTCTCGTATAATTAAATTCTTCTGCACTCCCTGAAATCAAACGTGAGTTGTCATGTGTGTGACACAGAAATTTGGACATGTATGTTTATCAGAAGCACAAAGGGAAGCTCACACTTGAGGTACTACATTAAGCACTCTACACGTTATTCCATTTATTCCTCAGAATTCTACATTAGAGACACAGAAGCAGAGGCTCAGAGAACTGAAGTGGCTTGCTCAAGGTCCCACAGCCAATTTCAGGACAAGAATTTCCACAGAGGCCTGTCCGACTCCAAAGCTTACAGATTTTATTCCCACACCTAACAATTTCATACAGCTTTCTGTGCCACATTTCCATCAGATATTTTTTTTTTTTTAAGATTTTATTTTTTTTCCTTTTTCTCCCCAAAGCCCCCCAGTGCATAGTTGTCTATTCTTCGTTGTGGGTCCTTCTAGTTGTGGCATGTGGGACGCTGCCTCAGCGTGGTTCGATGAGCAGTGCCATGTCCGCGCCCAGGATTCGAACCAACGAAACACTGGGCCGCCTGCAGCGGAGCGCGCGAACTTAACCACTCGGCCACGGGGCCAGCCCCTCCATCAGATATTTTTACCGAGGTTTACTGAATATACAATAAACCATACACATTTAAGATGTACAGTTTGACGAGTTGTGAAAGTACACCCTTATAAAACCATTACCACAATCAAGGTAATGACTAACTGTACATCTGATATTGGAATAGCAGGTGACCCTTCAGATCTCTTCCACAATCACCATTCATGTTCTGTTTGTCAGACAATGCAATGGATACCATCTTCATGTGAAAGCTGAAGAAACTTAGATTCCACAGTGCAAGCAACTTCTCCAAGATTAGGGAATGGGCGTTCAGCTCCAACACACTAGAAGTTACTCAAACAATCCTATCTACCAACAAGCACAAATGGCCAGGACAGGAGAGCTGAGGGCACAGGAGTCGGGCCATTTGCACTACAAGACAAATAGCTCTACGTCCTAGCCCTCCCTGAGGTATAATTAACTATGACTACAAATAATGATGACCTGGCGTCACCAAGGAAGTTCAAATTACAACAGAGGTACTCTGTCTCAGAAGACAGGGAACTATGTCACACGTTAGAAAAATGACCATCTAAGGAGTTCAGCTAAAAAGAAAGGTTTGGGGTAACCTTAAAGCAGTAAGGCCCAGCTGTCAGGAGGCCTTACTCAGGCGATTCTAGCTGGATGATCACAATCGCCCATGAGCTTTGAGGCTGAAGGGCGCCCCCTCCTTGATCCTACCGCACCCCTCAGCCCTGATCTCTCTCTTTAGTTAGAGGCATCGATTCCACCCCGAAACCAAAGGATCTTATATCTTTGGACAGAATATTTTTTTGAAAAAGTGATGGTATTATAAGAAGAAATTAACTTAGAATTTAAACCCCTACATAAAAGAGAGACTTTCATACACCATCCATCACGTACCCAATTTAAGATGTTTAAATTCCGACTGCTGAGCAGATGCACAAAGCTGATAGAAAATGTGGTAATTCCGTTCATTTTCTGACTGCAAAATAAAGAGAAGTCCTGAAATGACACCACCTCTTTACAAGTGAAAATGTCTGGTTTTCAGCCGATTAGATGGCTCATCTGGACTGACAGCTCTGCTCTCACAGACCCTGACATGTACATGTGTTTTGCTGTGGTCAAGAACGCTGTGACCCAACCTGTTCCCCTCCGCTGGCTCACAGGCAGGCCCTTCCTCCCACAGAAGGAGAACTGATGGCCGAGATGGCCCTCCAAACAACCACCCCAGAGACAATGCCATGAAATGAAAACATTCTGCAAAATGGGAATGATGTAATTCATACGAGGTGGAATTTTTAAGAAACTCCCTGCAATATGAGGCTTACTGTTACTATCCTCCTGGGCCAAAACTGTGAGAATCTTCTCCATTTTACTGACAAAAGAGCCTTTCTCTTAAATGCCCCTCAGTAGCTCTAATCTCATTCCTTTCCTGATAGGAAAGCCAGTCTAACAGCTTTGTCTGCTTCACGACATTTTTGTGTTCTGGAAAGATAAACTTGATTGTTAAACTCTAAGGATCTTTTAAGTGCCCCAAATTAAAAGTTGTAACCCTTTCCCTCAGTGGAGTCATATAACTCTGCTGACGCTGCAGCTACCCATCAATTTTTTGCTGTTAAGAAACAGAAGAAAATAATCCAAACTGCGAATGAAAGAGGAAACTATTCTTCAAGTCACAGAACAACATAGGCTATCTAATGAGTATATAAATGTAAACAGTACTGAAAAAGTTGGGGAAAAGGAAATTTAACTGATATTTTTATCCTTACTTGAAAGACAACTCTGGATTTCTCCAGCAGGTAAGTTCTCATGTTGGCTCCTATAATTTGATTTTTCTCATCAAAACTGATTTCTGTGTATTTCCCAAACCGACTACTGTTGTCGTTGCGAGTGGTCTTGGCATTTCCAACAGCCTACAAAACAGAGGACTTTCTTGAAATAACAACACTAAAAACGTCTTTGCATCAATATGATTGGAGCAGTTTCAGTAAAATCCAGTCCTGTATGCTGGGGGAAGGTCTGATTAGCAGAGGGAGGGCGGGGGGCAGAGGAAAGCAGCCCAGGCTTACAGGGAACCTGACACATCCTCAGCCTGCCAATCAAGGCTCTCCCCAGTCTTGCTGGGAGACGCTGAGCAGGATCAGAAAGAGTCCGGGTTCTGATGTTACATGGCCCTAGGTTCCTGTTTTACTATCCGTGTGATGCTAGAAACGTGATTTCATCTTTCCAACTCTCAATTTCTCTACTTGTAATATGAGTATAATATGTATGTTACAGAGTTGTGGGGATTAAATGAGATACAAGAAAGTGCCTCAATTCATCCACGTCCCAAATATTATAGATGCTTAATTAAAATTCCACATCCTTCATCCAACCTTTATTTCTCTCCTCATCCCTTACCACTTCTCTACTCAGACGTTCCACTCAACCAAAGACTGCCCTCTCCCATCCCTTCCACTCCGAGCATGATTTTTACTTTTTACTTCTACTCTTAAATTCCGTCTCTCCTCAGCCTGTCCCCTCCCCATTCCTGAGCACCCTCCATCTAGAAGCACCCTTCTTAGGAACACATGCTGCTCTTCCTGACCAGGTCACCACGCTTTCTGACAATATATATTGACCGAGCACCTGCTACGGGCCACATGCTCAGTAGGCCAAGATGAACCATGTAGATGTGGTCCTGCCTTCACGGAGCCGACAGTCTAGCGGGCGAGACCAACCCTAAACAAACACTCACACACATTTACCCACTGGGCATCTAACTGGGCAGTCCCTCTTGCCAACTTTTCTATTGCTATCTTAGATTGTGGTTTACGTTTCTCTTTAACTTTAAAATATGCTGATGTTACAGGACTGTTAAAACTTGGGGACTGAGCCTTATTATTCTTTTCCATTACTGCTTCTATTATCTGGCACAGTGACTTACACAAAATAAGCAGACTGATAAATATCCAGTGAGGATTCTGCTTTGAGAAAACAGGGAGAAAAGGTCTAAGAATCTAATGTTCTTAATTATCTGCTATGTTTCCAAATCAACCCAAATCCCTCCTCATTTTGCGAGGCAGCCAGAGTTGGCCTTTGGGCCCTCCCGTGAGCCTTTCGGATGCCGCCTCTTCCCTCAGGGTTGTCTCATTCCCCATGGTGCCGTCGTCGTGGTGACCTTGCCCAAACCTCCGGTCCAGTCAGCAGTGTGCTGATGAATCAGCTCTCGGGGGGGTGGAGGAGGAAGAGCCTTGACAGGAGGCATTCACCAATTTGTAAGGTGTAAAATACTCCCATCACACTGACTTCAAACTACCAAAGGGTTAACAATCAGCTCGCAAAAACAACTCCTGAATATTTCACAATCAGCTCTTGAAAGCTGGTGCCCGCTGGCTGGAGCACACAGTGGGCTCAGTGCACCAGCAGAGTCTGTGGTTAAGGACGCTTCCCCTGGGGAATAAGTGCGAACAGGGGACTACTGAAATCGGACAGTCGAGTTTCTAGCTCAGCAGGTAGAGGAGAAGAGCCTTGGAAGCAGCAATCTCTGCCTCAGACTCCTTCAAATCCCACCAGAAAACAGACTTCCAGGCTCCTTCCTGCCCTCACTTCTTTGGTCTTGAAAGGGTGGGAATTTGAGCTACCCAAGACAACACATACACAAACCAACCCGCCTCTCCACCATCACACACCACTACCTTTGACCCTGCTCCCCACCCCCCGCAGGGTACACACCTCAGTAATGGGGTTCGACGCCAGAACCTTGTCCTCCACATGCCTATTACTGCTCGACTTGCTGACGGTGGCAAAGTACCTCATGGCATAGCGAGCGGACACTGTCTTTCCAGCACCCGACTCCCCGCTCACAATTATTGACTGATTTTTATTGTTTCTAAAGCCGAAAAAAGAAAGGATTTTTAAATGTTCATTTCTTCGTATTAAAAAGACAATATATACTCATTAAGAAAAATGCAGACAAGCTGGAAGAAGGGAAATTTTGTTTCAGCACTCAAAAGTAACTGTTTTTAGCATTCCAGAGTTTTCTTCTAGTTTTTCTGTGTGATCACGCTGAACACACAACTTTGTTTCCTGTTATGTCCCCTGTGTTGAGGGTCCCCCAGACCAATCCCAGGCCAGTGATCTGCTAGGAGGACTCCAAGGACTTGGCACATAGTTGTACTCATGGCTAGACTTATTGCATCTAAAGGATATAAGGAAATCAGCAAAGGGAAAGGCACATGCTGTCACGTGCAGAGAAGCCAGGAGTAAACTTCCAAGAGCCCTCTCCCAGTGGAGTCCCACAGGACACATGTAACTCCTCCCGCGATGAACTGTGACAACACCTGCGAAAGGCCACCTACCGGGGAAGCTCTTCAGAGACTCAGCGCCCAGGGTTTCTATCGGGGGCTGGCCACGTAGGCTTCCTCTGCCTAGCGTATACCAAAGCTCCAGATGCCCAGAAGGAAAGCAGGTGTTCAGCAAGAACCACATCATTTACACAAACCGCTTAAGCTTAGGTGCAATGAGCCACTCTTATCAATTAGGAAATGGTGGGAACCTTCCTGAAATCCGAGCTCCCAGAGGCCAGCCATGGCCAACCTTACCAGCAGGACTCCAAGGACAGCAGTCTCAGCCTATGTCAACTCCTTTCCACATAGCCCCACTTAACTATAAAAATATTTTAAAGACATTATTTGGAGAGTAATTGTTGAAAATATGCTTGGAAACCTATGTGCTCCATAAGCCAATAGGCTCTGTTATATAATTTAGAGATTTTAAAAAATGCGTCAAACTTTTCATGCCATAAGACGGTGATGGTAGAATCTTATTATAATGCTGTTCTATGTATCTAGCACTGCTTTTGTGCCAGGTGCTTGGTGAATACTTTACAGGGATTCTCATTTGAGCCTCAGAAAGATCCTATGCCATATATATCCATTTTACAGACAAGAAAAGGGTGACTCAGAGAGGTAAAGTGATTTGACCCAGGGCACACAGCCTCCTTGTGAATGCTGGGGGGGCCTTAGAGATAGGGCTCCTGGTCCAAAATGGGAAGCTCAGATGCTGAGGTGAGCGACAGCTCATGTCCCCTGGCCGGGAAGAACGGTACTAGGGTTACTACAGCCCAAATCTCCTGACTCCCAATCTAGCATCAGCAAGTCCAGCATGAGCCTGCCTTCTATTCAGTTCTGCTATTACACTTAGACAGACTCCTGGGGAGAAAACTGGCTCTTCAAGCTTGAACCTGGCTCAGCCCTGCAGCTCCAATGAGCTCATCCTGCTGATGTCGAGGAGCAGCCCTGGCCCATGAGACTCTGAGCCGGGGACTCTAATCATGCAGATGCCCTGGAGATTTGCAGGGAGGCAGGGCAAATCCTACAACCACGGGCGTTTTAAGGTAGGAAGGAACCTTGCTGCAGAATAAACGAAGGTAATTGGTTATTAATTGGTAATGGGTAATTCTCTACCCAACATTCACCTTTGTCTTCCTACTTAGGGACTATGCCCCAATTTTTAGCAGGCATGTTGCTGCTCATATAAAAGACTACACATCCCAGCCTCCCTTGCGGCTAGGCATGGCCAATGAGCTACGAGCAGAAGTGCTCTGTGGGGCTTCTGGGAAGTCTCCTTAACAGGGAGGGGCACACTCTTGCCCTAGGACACTCTGTCACCTAGAATATGGAGGATCTGGCTGAGCAGTAGCTTGGCCCTGAGGATGAGGGTCCCCCCCCAGGGACCGGGGAGCTGGAAGGCACTGGGTCCCTGGTGACTTGGTAGAGGTGCCAGGCTAGCCCCAGACTGCCCATCAGACTTCTCTACAAGAGAGAAGCATATACTTCTACCTTGTTTAAGCCACCATTATTTTTTCCTGATTATAAGCAGTGGAGCTTGGAATGGGTGCTAAGCATCTAGCGCACAGACGAGGACACAGCTGAGGGAGATCAGGTACCATGCCCAGGGTTATGCAGTAAATAATTAGCAGGTCCAGGGCCTGGGCTTCAGGCTTCCACCTGTGAAATGAGGGCAGCGACGGCCGCTCAACTGACTTCACAGGGGTGTCACAAGACAAAGGACACCACTGTCTGTGATAGTTCTTTTGCGAAAGTAAAAGGATCTACAAAGATGAGATGGTGTTTTTATTCTTCATGCTTTACAGATGAGGACACTGAAGCCAAAAGAGGACAGTTATGGGAAAAGAAATTGCTCGTGGAGTCAAAAAATCTGAGCACAAATCCCAGCTCTGTTTTTACGTGCTGGGTGACCTTGGGCAGATAACTCTCAAATCTCAGTTTACTGCCCAGGCATCTTCGTCACAGGCTAGGCTAAGGACCCCCAGGATGATGTGTGGGAATGCGTGCACAGTGCCCAGTCCACAGCAGGCTTTGAATAAACCTTTGCTCGCAAAACAAGAACTCCACAAGGCCATACAAAAAACAAGTGGCAAAATTAGGATAAAACCCCAAATCTCCTACAGCTAAAACCTGTGCTCATCTATCGTTAGATTCTGCTGCTTTGGATGGGGGAAAAAGTGTAAACTTCTCACAGTGGGGAATAAATCAACATTCTTCCAACCAAAGACACTGCAAGAGAAGTATATGCTATTTCCAGATTGGCGGGACCAACTTTTGACTATGCAGAAAGAACAAAAGCCAGGAAACTCAGTTCAGACAGGTCAGTCACACGCAACGGTCATTTGCTACTGGGTAAAGGGTGGTCTCCTCTACGAAGGGCCCGCTCCGGTCTGATGGTCACTTTTAATGAGACCAAGCCAGATGCCTCCCTTCCCCTGTGAGGGCCCAGCAAACACAGGCAGCTTTGGGAGAGCAAGAGGAAGCCCCGCCTGGCAGGAGGTACCTGGCCATCTGCTTGTACGCCTCTTCCGCCACGGCGAATATGTGCGGGTCCATGTCACCCATGTTCTGCCCGCTGTAGGCGTGGATGATGGCATCTCCATATATCGGCAACTGCTTGTAAGGATTCATGGCCACCAAGATGATTCCTGAAGAAAGATGTCAGATGCAGTGAAGGGATTCCTACAGTTACCCACTTCTCCAGGTTCTTTCTCTCAGAGAAACCCCAGCTCTGCCACTTACTAAACCTTCTCTGTGACTTTGGGCAGGTCCCCTAATGTTCTGGATCTTGGTTCCCTGCCAATCCACCTACAGTTCTGGGCTACTCTGAGGGTTAGATGAGATGACACAAAAGAATGCCCTAAAACTGAGAGGCTTTTGTAATTCTCGATGTAAATATAATATCATTGCCCAAAATAAGTAATAAATTTATCAAATCCAACGAGAAACCCAAACACCAGCTTTAGCCACACATATTTTTCTTGGTCCAATCTTAGTTCTTTGGTGAAGATTTTCAAGTTGCTGAAGATTCTCCCCACCTAGACACCTGTATTTACAACAAACTCTAGAAGATCAAATGTCTGTACCTTTTAGATAGAAATTTTGGTAAATGTTTAGGTGTGATTACATATTTTGACATAGGTCAATATTTCTAACATAAACACAATACTGAACATAATGAGGGTGCTCTAGACATCAGGCATTAGGTTTCGGCGTCATTCTTGCTCTTCTAGAATCGTTCTCCTTACCGCTGTAGGTGTAAATGAGTTTGGATTCTGCAAAGCGGATTCTGAGATTGTGGAGCACCGCAGGCTCGTGCAGATAGCTGAGGGCCGTGAGGTCATTCTCACCCACGAGGATGTCTGGGTTCCGAAGAGGAGGCAGAGATTCTGGATCAATGGAATAGTCCAGCTCCTGTGGACATGAGGAAATTTAAGTTCCAAAAGTGAAAGATGCTTGCTTCTGCTGAACCACTGTCCTCTGTCCTATCCATCCCCTCCCCTCATTATAGTGACAGCTGACACTCTGAAAAACAAACTTATATATGGCAAAGAGAAATTAATCTTTATGGCTGACTATTGGAAAGTGGGAGCCAGGGGACCAGGATATTGGCTGTGTGCCTAGGGTGAGTTACTCACCGTCTCTGAGCCTCTCTTCTCTCATCTGTGAAAAGACTGGCTGGAACAGATCAGAGGCCCTCGGAGCTACAAAGGCTTCAATGAAGGATGAGAGGGAAGTCATATGGGCAGAAACCTGGGCTCTCCACCCCTGACTCCTCCATCCCACAGGGGCTCCACTTGTATATGGTTTAGATGTGGGGTGTTACGGAAGTTTTCGTTTGAAAACAGGATTCTGCTAAAATGACACAAGGACCTAAGGTCCCTTGCAGCTCTAAGGTTGCTCCATCTCTACTGGAAGTTGACACGCTGGGTGGTGAGAAGTGTCTGAAGGAGCCCACGTGGGTGGTGGTCTCCCTGGGAGAGGTCCCGCAGCGGGTGACTCCCGTGTTGCCCCTGCAGGGCTGCCTGTGGCCATCATCCTCAGCCCTGGGCTGAGGAACTTGCCAGCTGGCCTCTCTGCTGCCGGGTTTCACCTCATATTCCTAAAGTAGCTGCCTGAGCAGAATGAAGGCGAGATTAGCATGCCTTGCGGTGTGGATACCACAGACAACCGGGCCTTCCAAAAGTCAGGGCATTGAGGGACCTTATTACCACCTGTTCTAACTTCCCTCACTTTCCTTCCACAGCTTGGGGAAGGGATTGGAGCTCGGTCACCCAGCAAGCTTTTTTCCCTTCCACCTTCCAGACTGTCTTCCTTTTGATACCTCATCCTGGACCCGCTCCACAAGGTGACCCAGCTGCCCCTTAGCCAGCGCCCACAGTGCAGACCCCATGCCAAACACTCAGCACCAGGGCACTTAAAACCAAGAAAAATGCTCATACACAATTTTCACTTTCCCTGAGTTTTTCTATTATCTGTTTTAAATCAACGATCTCCTTTTCCACTTCAGCCATTGTGAGTGTGTGATGTGTGAGAGAAACAGAGAGGGGGAGAGAGAGAGAAAGACGAATGAACAGTCTTTGGAGGAGGGGGAAAATGTGAAGAACATCAGACTGGCGGTTGGAGGCAGAGGTGACATTTTCCCACACAGAGCAGGCTTTGTCCTTCGCGGTATGGACAAAGGGTTAAGCTCAAGAGCAGGCTGGCTGCCTGCCATCGCACCTGCCTCTGCCCCACCTCCCCCGAGCAGGGGGTTCAGGGCCAGGAAGGCGGCCATCTGAAGCCCTGCTGATATTACTAAAGCTGCAGCTGCTGCCTTGAGACTTTTCTCCCCAGACAAAGCCGTCTGCTCCCTAACCAGAATGCTCTTGGTGCCGGGAGGTTCTCTACAAAGGCTGCGAGGAGTTGCTGATGCGAGAGCAAAGGCTCAGTGGAAACACAGGCTCCTCTCGCTACATGTCTCTCACATTTACACACACACACGTGAATTATCTCACTTGATCTTCAGCAACCCTGTGATGTCACACTGTCATTAACTTCACTTTACACATGAGGAAACTGAGGGGCTCGCTGTCACAGATTTAGAGAGTGGCATGGCAGGATTTGAATCCAGAGTCTGATTCTAGACGATGTGCCCTTAATCACTTCCCAGGATCTCAGGCAATGACTCTCAAATCCAGCACAGTCTGATTGGAAATACTGTGTTCTGTCTCTACAGAGGCTATTTACATGCCTTGGAAATTCCAGCTTTTTCATATTGAAATGATATTCCCCAACCACGTCTGGCACTCAGCTAGAGCACGAATCCTCTGTCCAGCTCTGTATCCAGATACTTGATTCTAAAATCATAAGGTCACCCTAGCTACAGATCCAGTGGGAGGTCCTCAGAGCCATGGGGGGAAAGGATGACTCACGATGGATACTGAAAGCAAAGGTAAAATCTGCAGAAGCTGGTACTCAAAGGGCATCTGTGGCCTTTGAAAGGACTCCTCACCACACGCTCCACCACAGGTACAACTGCTGACCTGCCCGCTCCCCCTTCGCCTCTCCCTCGCCGCACCAGCACTAGCAGGGGCTCCTCGTAATGTCGAACAAAGCTGGGCATTCCCGTCCTCTTGTGCCATCTCCCTGTCAATGCCCTAAGCATCCTGTCACGCTCCCTCCTGGAGGTCCCAATTCTTACATGTTTCTATCCATCTACAGACCGACTTTCTCTTCCCCGGTCCCCCCTACACCTCCCTCTCCCTTCTTCTTTTCTATCTCTCTCTTCTATTTCTCTTCCTCTTCCTATCTTGATGTTTTTCTCTACCAGTTTATGCCTTGGGCTCAAACTACATCCCTCCAAGTTTCTTATCTTCACCCAGTCTTGTGCTGAGACCCCAGAAACCAAAATGGCTAATGAGTTTTCAGCATTCTCCCAACAATGCTGAATCCTGGAAATGCAGCACAAGGCACAGACCTATCTATGGCATATGGACCCTTGCGACAGAGGCCCGGTCAATGTAGGGCACTTTATGCCTTCATTGCAGGGCAGAATGGGGTGGGGGCAGGGTGGGTGGGAGGGAAGATGAAGTGATACAAACACATCAGTGGATCCCCAGCACTGGCTGGCCATTTGGGGTACTCCTTCAGGTGTTCTCCTCTGGGCTGCTCCCAATGAGGCATCTGCCGCCCAACCCCGGTTACCCTTTGACACATCATGGTCGCCGTAGCCATCAAGGACCCTCACCGTTCCATCCTCCAGCAGGAGTCGCAGGACTTTGTCACCAACTCTGTAGTCCTTTGCTATTTCAGCAGACTTCCAAACTTCTTCAGGATCAGGAATCCAAACCCTGTTGTACTGACCAACAGAACAAGACAGGCTTCATTTCAGCACTTTAAAAACAAAAGCACAGATGGTCAGGTGATTAGACAGGAAGGTCTGTTTCTGCCCACTGGGTCAGTTCCTTCATCAGGAATACTTTTACCTAATTGTTCGCTTACGAGGTAATCTTTAGCGTATCTGCAATGCACCAGGCCAGAAGCTTCATTTTTAGGAAACAGAATTCCCAAAGCCTCCTAAATACACCTTAAAAAATGCAAGCCTGGGAGTGGCAAGGAAATGTGTGAGTCCCTTACCGGGAAGATCTGAGTGCTGTGTACAAGAATTGCAGCAGACAGATTTGGTTCCCCACGGATGGACTATGGGGCTCTGGGCCAAATGCTCAACTTCTTGGGCCTCATTTTTCTCATTCATAAAATGGGCACAACAATACCTGCTTTATAGGCTTACTGGGGGTTAAACTAGACTGTGTACTTGAAAGCAGTCTGCAAAATGCTAAGTATAATTACAGCAGTGTTATCATAGTCTTATTACATTGGTCAGCAGCCAAGGATTCCTACTGTGGGAAACACAGAAGTCCAGATGAAGCTGCCAGCTCAATTCCCAACAGGCAATTGGTACACCTGGCTCAGTGCTGATAGGCGAGTCTTTAGGTACAACCGTTTGCTATGGACTAAATTAACCCCTCCAAAACACACACACACACACACACACACACACATCCACACACCTCAGTTCATATGTAAAGGCCCTAATCCCCAAAGTGACTGTATTTGGAGATAGGGTCTTTAAGAGGTAAAAGGTAAAATGAGGTCATAGGACCTGATGTGACAAGATTAATGTCCTTATAAGAAGAGATGCCAGAGAGCTTGCAGTGGCTCCCTCTCCACCTGCACACAACAAAGAAAGGCCATGTGAGTCCACAGTGAGAAGACAGCCACCTGCAACCCAAGGGGAGAAGCCCTCACCACATTCCAACCCTGCCAATGCTTTGATCTCGGATTGCCCAGCCTCCAGGCCTGTGAGAAAATACATGCTGTTTGAGCCCCCAGTCTGTGGTATACTGTTCTGGCAGCCCGAGCAGACTAATACATACATCTAATATTCACACTCACATACTGAGCAGGGGCCGGTCGCACTCTCCAAAATTCATCAGTGGCACCTGAGTGCTGCTCGACAAACACAAGATGACTGCCATGTCCTTATACTACAGCTCTCATCATAGGGTCCCATGAGTCATCCTTCTCTCTCCTCTGGGCATCCTGTCTGCATCATGCACTATGTCTGCTCTTCCACCCAGACCCCACATCGCACGGTCTCCTGTAGCCATGTGTTTGTTCATTCACCTGGTCATCTGTTCACTCATTCATTCAATAAACACTTGCTAAGCATCTATTATGTACATATCGGGCACAGTGCCGGGTTACTAAGAAGGAAAGGCATCTCCTCTTAGTCATCATGGTCTTCCCACTAACCCAGCCAATCTGTAGCCTGGAGCTGCATGAGCATCTGTGTATATCTGTATCTCTCTGCTCAAGTATCAGTGGCTTCTCTCAATGGGGACCCCTACAGGGTGCCCCAATGTCCTGGACATAACAAGGCCAACAGGAACACGAATTCAGAAGCTCACCCATGGAGACATTAAACAGAACCAGGAAAGATTCTGAATCCAAAGGCTCAACAGCCCAGGATCCCAGATCCAGAGGAAGTCTGAGAGGCTGTCCAGCGTCTAACCCTCATTTCCCAAAGAAAACTGGCCCCAGGGCCTCCAAGTTCCCCAGAAGCAGAGCTGAGATTAGCATCAGAGTGCTCATTATGGCCAAATACTGGAAACAGACTAGATGCCCATTAATATAAGAATGAATTAAAAAAAAGAAATAAAACTGTGGTATACTCATACAATGGAATACTATTTACCAATAAAAAGAATCATCTACTGACACAAGCGAGAACATGAAGGAATCTCTAAAGCACTGGGCTGAGTGAAAGAGGCATTACACAAATGAGTGCATTCTGTATGCACCCCTCTGAATGAAGGGCTGGGATAGTAAAACTAACATAAGGTGGGAAAAAATCAGAGTAGTAGTTGCCTTGGGGCAGGGGCAGGCAGGAGTGACTAGGAAGGTACTGGAGGGACTGTTCTGGGGTGGTGGCAACATTCTGTATCTTGATGGAATTTGGGTTACACAGGTGTTAAGCACTTTTTAAACCTCAGAGAATGCAGACTTAAGATTTGTGTGTTTCACTGTCTGGTAATTTTACACAAAGAACTAAGCAAATATGGAACTCTTAACAATAGGCATACTAAATTATTTAGGAGGACATGCACTGATGTACGCAATTTACTCTAAAACGCTCCAAAAAGTAAGATGGGTTGAGGGCTGGCTAGAAGGACGGCAAGATGGATAGAGGTGATACAAGAAATGTATCATTACCTACCATTAGAATGTTCATGCTAGAATCTAGGTGGTAGGACAGATGCTCACTGTAAAGTTCTTTCAATTTTGCTGTATGCTTAAAATTTTCATAACAAGATGTTGGAGGAAATAGAGAATAAGTATAAACACAGTTCAAGGCGCCAGTGCTAGACAAGGGCAAAGTTGGTTGAGGAGCATAACCATTAATCTATTAGTTAATATAAATTGGCTCACTTAACAAAAAAAATGTGTATATATATATGTGTGTGTGTGTGTTTATATGTATATGTAATATATATATATACATCATGACTCCCTAAGTTTTTTGGGTTGCTTTAATTTTTGACAGCTAGCTAAGATAGCTAAGAGCAGGAGCTTGCTGAGCTTGCATACGATAGGTAAGATTTGAGAGAGAGAGAGGGAAAGGGAGAATGACCCTGGGGACAGTGACACACACTGAGAAACACACACCCATGCAAATAGGTGGACAGAAGCCTCAAAAACAAACATGCAGACACACACCTCTCAGACACACACCCACACTCCTCACATCCTTGTTGCCATGGGCTACTATTTCCTACCTCAGGTCTGCTTTAGAAAATAATTATTGCTAATCTCATAAAGCTGAAATCATTAATGGACTACGCCAATTTATCAAGACTCGGCCACTATAGAATTTGAGAACTGAAAGGGTCCTTGAAGACTGGCTACTCCAGGTTGTTTGCCAAAGTTGTTCTGAAAGCTGCAGGAAGCTTCCATCAAGGCGGCCGCCCACCATGCCGAACAGGTAAAGGGGGAGGTGTTCTGGGGAGAACCGAGCTGGGGGCTACAGCTGAGGTCCCTCAGGTCCTTCCACAGAAGCCTGGGGCTCTGAGAAGTAACATTAAAGTCACTAAGCCAACCGAAGCCTTTTGTTTTATTGATCCCCAAACACAAGCTCAGAGGGCTCAGTAACCCACCAAACACCAAACAGAGAGTCTCCAAGGCCAGAACCCCAGGGGACCCGGGGCCTGGGACTCCTACTTTGAACAGCTGGTTAATTCAATGAGTCTGGCCCTGAAAATAACCCTGAACTCTCCACTGCAACCATCCACTCGAGAGCGCTCAGCAGGACTGTTTCACTGGTTGGTTTCAGCTAAAAGTCACATTAAATGCTGAGGAGTACTAGGACAGATGGAACCCAACGTCTGCTTCTCTTCTGGAGGGAGCACAAACGGCCTCCTGGGCTGGATTCCCCAGGCCAACCACACCCACCGGGCCCGGGGCCTCTGCCGGCAATGCCACCGGTCATCAGGGCCCCGCAGCTGAAACCCAGCCTGGTAAGTAAACACGCCCAAGTTTACCCAGTTCCACACAAGTTACACCCATTCAGCACCCTCCCTCCTTCCTCACATTCCTCGACCCACAAGGCAAGGCTTTCAACCTGAGGAAGAGCTAACCCTGCATCATTTAGACAAACAAACGCAGTCCTCCAAACAATGTGACGAGCTCTCACGGGACCTTCCCAGTTCGGTTCCTTCCCAGGGAGCAGGAGCCTCAGGACTCAGATGACCTGCCAGACCTCCAGGGGCAGGCCTGCAGCGGCCAGAGGAGCAGAGAGGGTCGCCCCCCACCCCGACACCCTCCAACTCACGCTGCACCTAGGCCAAGGGAGGCTCGGGAGCGAGGCGACAGCTTCAGGAGCACGGAGCCCAGGAAGCCGTCTGTCTTCAGGAACATGCCGAAGCCACCCGCCCCATGTGCTCAGATGAGAGGAGAGGGGCCTGGTCTCATGCTGCCTGCCTTCTTGAGGGCCTCTCAAAAAACCACAGAAATGGCTTGAAGACTTTACATGGAATATGGAATGACATCAGTTCCTTTCTAGCCACTTTCTGGACTGGAAAGGAGTCTCTACATTCTTGGCGAGCCGGGCCAGGGGAGCGACACCACGCTCCCTCTCTTCCTCCTCTTCACTCATTCCTCCAGGCCCTCTTTGGCCTCCCAGGCCTCCTCCCATGTCTCCCGATGTCCTTCCTGGCCTCCTCTCATGACAGGCTTTTTCTGAAGAGTTTCACCCATTCCCACGGCTTCGAGACTGGCCTGAAACCTGTGCACCATTGAGACCTCCGGCCCAGAACCCTCAACCAGTCTAGCCCACATTTCCAAGTGCATCCCAGTTGTCAACCCCTAAATGTCCTCAGACACTCACAAATTCCAGGCTCAAGCGATCATTATACCTAGCCCAAACCCATTCCTCCTCCTCAGTTCTCTTGCCCCTCAAGTGGGAAACCTGGGACAATGCTGGGCTGCCCCACCCTCCTTCCACCCCCAACAGCCAAATGGTCCTCAGGTGCTGGAAAGCCTGCATCCTAAACAGGTCTCACCTGTCTGCCCCATCCAGCCCAATGCCATGGCCATAAGTCAGCTCCCGCCACCCTGCCCCCACCAGTCCTCTCTTGACAGGCGCCACTGCCCGCTGAGCTCTTCCTCAACCAGGCTGAGTACCAGGCTTCTGTGCACAGACAGATCCCCTCACCCCCACCTGAATCAGAAATTCCATGGGTGGGGCCCGGCCAGATGAAAGCTTTCAAAGTGCCCCCTTATGGATTCTGATGAACAGCCTGGCCTGGGGAGGCACCGTCCCAGCCGGTTTTCCTACCCAGGCTTACTCCCTTTTTAATCCACCCTCTGCCTGCTGCCACCAAAACCACTAGCAGTTTCTAGGACGTGCCAAGCTCTTCCTTGGCTCCGCACTCTGTACTTCTTTTTCGTCCACCCCCGGAGCCACCCCTCTTCTCCCCATCGGAGAGCAAACTGCTCTGAGCAGTGGAGTCAGCTCAAGACTCCCGTCCTCTGTGGCCTGTTCCCTGCCACCCTCACCCCAGGCAGGCCTAGACGCTTCCTCTTTAGACTCTCTCTGCCCCTTCCCCAGGTTTCCGGGGAACGTCTCACCTCCCAGCACCAGCACCTGAGCTTCAAGAACCTCGTCTTTGTGCCTTGGAATCCAACACGACGACTTCCCCATAGCGAGCGCTCCATAAACATCTACTGAGCACAAATTCAAATTCACAGCAGTTCAGTTGTGCCAATTAAAGACTAAACTTGGTATTTTAGTCTTTATGTCCCTTTTTTTACTCTTTTGAACTACCCATATATAATACAATGGATAAATCTAATTTTCCAGAGTGGCTAATGATATATAGAAGTCTAAAAACTGCTTACAATAGCTAAATGGAAAGTCATTAAACTGACCTTTGACCTTATTTTAGACAGAGACCCTGGACTGCTTGTCAAGATACTTCTTTGATGGCATATCTGAGTTTCAGCAGAAGTTTTGTGAAGATGTCTTGTGAGTTCCTCATGCACAAGCAAGAGAAATTGACAGTTGAAGGATAATATAATTTGTGAATCTGTGGCAAAAACAGTCATAACCTGAATCCTGATGAATGAGAAACAATTTAAGAAAGGTCTCTAGAGGCATGCCACAGAGCTCTACAGCCTCATCCTCCATTCATCACTTCTGCCAGTGTCTTAGATGAGAAAACAGAACATGTGGAACAAACATGCAGATAAAACGATGCATTAGTTAAAGACGATCAAGATTCAAAAGGTCTTGGCAAGCTGCACTACACTAAACAACAAGATGGAGAGTTTAATAGAGAGAAATGTAAAGTCCAATATTTAGGTACTAAAAATCACCCGTATTATAATAGCATCAATATAAAAAAACCAACTTATATTAAGCATTATGTGTCAGGTATTGTGCTAAGGATTTTACATAGATTATTTAGTTTTACAATGACTGGCATGACAAATCCAATGCCAAGGACCTCCGAGCGCCAAACCTAATGACCTTCCTCAGCCTTGATCCTCCTTGAGTTTTCTGCACGTACAGAACTGCCCAGTCATTAGTTACTCATGCACCTGGTCATCTTCCTTTGTTTGCATATCTTCTATGTTCATGACCACACAGCATATACAGTTTTTGTACCCTCATTTTTCACATAATAGAATCATTTTCCCATGTTGTTTGAACTCTTTAAGTAGCATTTTGACAGCTTCATACCCTTCTACCCTGTGGGGCTGTTATAATTCATGTAACTCTCCCCCTCTCGCTGGATGTTGAGGTTGGTTCCATTTTAGTTATTAGAAGGAATAATCTGATAAAGAACCAGGCGTCATGGGAGGCAGCCATGAAGTGGATCGACTTCCCACAAGCCCTCTGTGTGTGGGGCAATGGTCAGATCCCTTGAAGAGGAGGAAGATGATAAGGGAGGTTGAACTGCAGCCGTGGTAGTGGGATGTGGTGAGAGCACAGGCCTTTAATCCTGGCTCCATCACTTCTATGTAACTTCAGGCAACTGAACCTGAGCCATTTATAAAACTGCAACATCTAACACACAGCTTTGTTTATTCAGATCAAATGAAAAAAGGCACATAAAGTTCTTTGGATGGCATGTGGCACATGAGAAGTAGTCAATGACTGCAAGATAAAAGTAACCATCACCAACATTACCCGCATGCCCATAGCTTTTTTTGAAAACAGGAAAACATTCATTCATGCATGTATACATCAAACATTTATTGAGCTGCAAGTGTTCCCTGTTCTCCAGAAACTTTTGGTCGGCGGGGGAGACAGAGTGAATGAGTGAAAGGTGCCCAGATGGAAGGGCTGGCTGCAAAGCTTTCTCAGGAGAGGGGCTCTCAAATTGAACTTGGAAGGTGGAGGTGCTGGTGAGCAAAGGGGACAGACATTTCAAGCAGAGGGAGCCCTTGGGCCACAGAAGAGAGTGGTGACACTGCAGGAATGCATGAAGTTTGGCGGAGCATGAACCAAGGCAGGAGCTGGCAGGCAGTGGGGAGAGGATGCAGAGAGGCGAGACCTCAGGGCTGGTCAGGGAGCTTGAAAGTGACAGGAGCCTCCAGACAGGTTCAAGTAGAGAATGGCCAGACCGGTTTTTCTCAGAGAGATTTCAGGTAGAGGAACTGCAGGGTCAAATGCTCTGACCGTTTCCAAGGCATGAAGCCAAAGCGCTTTTGAAAAGAGATGGGTCATGTTACACTTCCATCAGGCTGGCTGCAACTGCTACTCTCGTCACCCTTCCTCCCAGGAGTCCCCTCTTCCTTCTTGGAACCTCTCTTCCTGTGGCTCCCAGTGCCAGGTCTGCTGCCTCCTCCTCCGTGTGACGGCTCCATCTCAGCCCTCCCTGAACAGATGCATTCCCCAGTGTCCTGTCCTGGCCCTCTTCTCTCGCTTGGGAGGCCCTCACTGCCTGGGCTTCTGCTACTACCTCTGGGCAGAAGACCCCTGGCCCATCCTCTACCCTCACTTCCAACCAGCCAGGGCACTGCCCTGGGAGCCCCCTCACCACTTAACACCTGCAGGTACAAAATTTGTCTCACGCCTTTCCTAAGAAATTTCCCCTCCTCCTGACGTCCCTAATTGTGTCAATGGCACCACTCTGCTCTCAGTCATCCAGATGCTAACCTCCATGTCATCCTGGGCTCATCCCTCTCCTCACGCTCCCCAGTCTCATCCTCACCTACCCCCACACACTCTCGGACTCTGCCTCCATCCTCCATTTCCAATAGCGCAGCCCTAATTCTTTCCCACACACTTAGGATGACCTGAGAATTTACATACCTGACTCCAGCCTCTCGCCACCGGGCACAGAGTCCCATGGGCACTGCTGGCATACCCAACTTCCTAAAACACCACCCTTGATCCTGTGGTCCCCCACTCAAAATCTTCACTGGAGTATAAAGCCCTGGCTTCACTCTTTGGCAGCCAAGACCCTCACCTTCTCAGCTCTGTTGCCCAGCAGGCTCCTCCATGCCCACTAGTCCTTCGTAATCACATTACTTGACATTTCCATAATCAGAAAATTCGAGAGGCAAGACTTACTTAAAAAAAATATCTTTCTATCCTCCCCAAGCATAATGTTTTACATACAGAAATTCCTCAATAAATGTTTAATGGGAGATAACATGCCCATCTTCAAGGACTATGCAAGAAGGAAGACGAGACAGGGGCCAGGCAGGCAACAGCATGGAGATCATGGGGTGGGTGCAGCTGTCACATAGGATCTGGCTGCCACACAGGGATCTTAGAATGGACAGCCCACCTGTCACTCTGCAGCAGGGTCACTGTTTGCCTCTGGGTGCAGAAATGCATTTCAAGTTGTTTTAAAACATTGTGTGGCTAACACTGCGCAAAGAAACAGAGCACCCCTGGGGGTTCAATGTGGCTAAATGTGGTCCCCAGTCATAAGCTGTGACTTAGGCCAATTCTGTGTGGTGTTCCAGGACAATCGGGCTGGATCTGCAGAGGCAGGGGTGCGGTGAGAGGCTGGGAGGGTGTGGGGAGGAGTGGAAGGGAAGCAAGGAAGAGGGTTTAGATGTTGTCTCAGTTTAAGAAAGAACTCTTTAACAAAGCAAGCTCTCTAAAATCTAAACAGGCAGCTACCCAAATGGGGTGGGGGGTGCTTTCCACCTCTGGAATTGACAAAGTGGGACAGACAGACCACCTGGAAGGGAGGTGGCAGCCAAGGAACACAGGTGTCTACCTGGACACAAGGTGGGTAGGGACAGCCATCAAGGCTCCTTCTGGCTCTGGGATTCTCAGGATCTCTGTCCATTCCAGCTCATCTCTAGAAAACTCTTCCATGTCAGTTTTCCTACATTGTGCCTGGTACCTACTTGGTATTTAATAAATATTTGTGGCTGAGGCACTTGATGATAGAGATGCTCACACCTGTCTATTTTTGTTTCAGGAAAAAATGGTTACTTAAAATAGGTTAACCCTCAACAGTTTTCTCTGTCCTCCAAAGTCTCTTCCAAGAATAGTTTTATCCAAGAACTTTCTTTTACCTCCAGTAAGTTGAAGACCCAAGAAGCACTACTGGATATCTGATGGCTCACATTCTTACTGGTAAAACTATGCCAGAACAGAACTAGGGCAATTCAAACACTGTCCATTTGGACATTAACTCTATTAATGGAAATGCATTGAGGGGAAAATACGATTTGGTTGATTTGTATTTGTGCTGTTACTAATGAAGCAAAGTAGAAGAGAAAAAGTTTGCTTAAACCATTGAAACAATTATTGACAGCTATCTTTTATATCTACAGCAAAAGAGCCTTTTTAAATATAAAGTTAGGGCACGTGTCAGGGGAAATGGATGGATTCTAGTCTCCTTCATCCGGACACTGGGGACCATACATTCCTCTCCTGGGGTGTAGGAAGAGCCTGCTTTATGGCTATTCCGATAGGTTTTTTCAAAAGGGCCAACACTTTTGTACTCTTTATCCAAATAATTAACCAAGCTCATCTCAGATGGTTCTGGGCATCCTGTGGGAATACTGCCCTTCCTAGATAAGGGGTGAAGCCCTCTGCCTGGGGGAAGAGGAGGTTTTGAAGGAAGGCTCTAGAGGGTTTCCTGGAGTCAGGGTGAATGTGAAAGGCATTTTATAAACTGCAAAGCACCCAACGTTAGGTGAAGAACCTGTGACTGCACGTCAGGACCCCTGGGTTCCCAAAAGCCTTCAGTTTCTACCACGGGTGAGACTGCAGCTTCGGATATCAGAGGAACTTCAAAGCATTTGCCAGTATTTTGAAGACCCAGGAATTCTACAAAGCATCCTGAATACTGTGGCGCTAAACTCCTGTGCCAAGTTGTTCAAGGGGCTCCCAGGTGGGTCAGGAAGATTACGGATGCTGGTATTGGCCTACGTCTGAAGTTTCTACGTCCTGCGGGCAACTCTGATTACACTCGTAGCGCGGGAGGAGGGGGTCGAAGGTCGCGGGGGACGGTGGGGGGTGTCGCGCGACCCCTGGACACCAGACACCGAGAAGCTGCGGACGAGAGGGGAAGCCCCTCCCACTCGGTCTCCCATCCGGAGGGACCCAGGCTCCGGGGGCGCCTTCCTCGTGCACAGGGACCGCAGCCCCGCGGGGGCGACACTCCGGGTCCCTCCTCCGGGCGAGCGTGCCAGGTGCACAGGTGTGGCCCGGGCGCCAGGTACAGTCAGCATTCGCGCCGGGCCCGCTTCCCTCCCGCGCGCCCCCGCCTACCTGCGTGTAGAGCTCGGCCACCGCCATGGGCGTGAGGAGCCGGCGTCGCTCGAGGGCCGCGCCGGTGCGAGGCTCGGGTCCGGCGCGCGGCTCTGGGGCCCCGGGCAGAAAGCGTGGGAGCCCCGGGAATCAGCGCTGGACCATCTCGCGGGAGAAGTTCTGCGAACGGCTAACTTTCCCGAGGGCGGGCGCCCCGGGAGGAGAGCGTCGCCGATTGGTCCTTCCCGGCCCAGTTTGGCGAGGCCTCGCTGTGATTGGCTGGGGCGGTGGCTGCGAGCGGGGCGCGACCCTCCTCCCGGCCAGTTCTGGGCTGTAAAGTCGGTGCACCTGGCGCTGGGGCCGAGCGTTGGGCCCGGTGCGGCCGGAGCCGGGACTCGGCGACTCCTGGAGGCAGCCGGCAGGTGTGTTCTGAGACGCTCCCGGCCCGAGTTCCAGCTCCCTGAGGTCGCAGCGTGTTTACTGGAAAGAGCAGAGGATATGACCGTGTCCATAGAAAGCAAGCCTCAGGAAATCAACAAACTACTGGAACTTGTTAAGAGAATTCAGCCGTGTGACCATATTCAAAATCAAATAAAGAAATGAAAACTTTTTCTTTATAGGAGCAATAACCATTCAGAAAATAGGATAGAAAGTGAGATAGAAAATAAGACATCTACAGTATCAACGAAAATATGAAGCGTCCAGAGATTACACTAACAAAAATGCACTTGGCCTTTGTGGAGAAAGTGTTTCAATTTCTCTTCAAAGGCATAAAGGAAGGCCTGAATAAATGGGGAGATAAGCCATTTTCATGGATGGGAATATTTAATATTGTACAGGTGCTAATTGTACACAAATTAATATATAAGCCTCATAGAATTGGAATCAAAATCCTAGCAGGACTTTTGGAGAATTATAAAATGAGTTTATTTTTCATATGGAATAAAAGTCCATGTATAACTAAGACAACTCTCAAAACAAAAAACAAAGAGATTTGCCCCGCCATGTATTAAGGGATATCACAAAGCCATAGTCATTAAAACAGTGTGATACTAGCATGGGAATGGATAAATGAATAATGGAACAGAATGAAGCCCACTAACAGGGCCCTGCATTATATGGTGGCCTTGAGGATCAGCAGGGGAAAGAAAAGATTACTTAATAAATGGGCCCATTATGTGGGGTAACAAGAAAAGTGAATCCATGGCAAACCCTGCATCCAAAAATAAACTCCAGATGGATTCATGATTAAAACTTAAAAGTCAAAGCAAGAAATTACTAGGAAAAAATGAAGGATAATATCTTTTACATGTTAGGTTAGGAAAGAATGTCTTAAGATACAAGCACAGCCATAGATGGAAAAAAATGATGGATTTGAGGTCATCAAAATGAAAGATTTCTGTTCAGTGAGGAACACCATTCACAAATAGAGTCAACAGTAGGAAATATATTTGCAATTTAAACAACCAACAAATGATTAATAACTAATACTAACCTAGAATATATAAGAAACTACTGTAAATTGGTTAGAAAAAAGATAGGAAGTCCAATTTTTAAAACTTGGAAATTGACAGCAAATTAATAGGCTGTTTGCATATGGAGACACTCAAATGGCTGGTTAGCATATGAAGAGATGTCAACTTTATTAGTAATCAGAGAAATACAAGTGAAAATAACAAGATATCACTTTACCCGTCAGACTGGCGAAAATATTTAGGTTGGACAACATCAACTGCTGCCTAGAATGTGAGAAAATAAGAACTGTTTTGCTCACACAGCTGGTGGGAACTAGACTCATATTCCCATTCTAGAGAGCAATTTGAGAATATTAGTGAAAAGTTTAGGCAGAAAAATTCTCACATAGTCACCCAAAGAGACAGATAAGTAGATGTTCATCACAACAGTTGTATGTCAGAGTTGGAAACACTTAAGTATCCCTCAATAGGAGAAGGAATAAGTACAATAGTATACACATACAATGGACAGCTCTACAGCTGCTAGTAGGAACGGACGTGATCTCCCTATAGCCCTCAGAGAGAGAGAAAACAGGGCTGAGTAGATGTCTAGAACAGTCTTTTTTTGATTTTAATTTTATTGAGGTCATTATAGTCTATAACATTGTGAAATTTCAGTTGTACGTTATTGTCAGTCACCATATATATGTGCCTCTTTACCGCTTATGCCCACCCCCTGACCCCCTTCCCCTCTGGTAACCACTAATCTTTTCTCTTTGTCTGTGTGTTTATCTTCCACATATGAGTGAAATCATATCCTGTTTGTCTTTCTTTGTCTGGCTTATTTCACTTAACATAATACCCTCAAGATCCATCCATGTTGTTGCAAATTTTATCTTTTTTTATGGCTGAGTAGCATTCCGTGGTAGATATATGTACCACATCCTCTTTATCCACTCATCCGTTGTTGGGCACTTGGGTTGCTTCCACGTCTTAGCTATTGTGAATTATGCTGCAATGAAGATGGAGGTGCATAGTCTCTTTGAATTGTTGATTTCAAGTTCTTTGGATAAATACCCAGTAGTGGGATAGCTGGGTCGTGTGGTATTCCTATTTTTAATTTTTTGAGAAGTCTCCATACTGTTTTCCATAGTGGCTGCACCTCTTTGCATTCCCACAAACAGTGTATGAGAGTTCCCTTGTCTCCATGTCCTCTCCAACTTTTGCTATTTTTTGTCTTGATAATTATAGCCATTCTAATGGGTGTAAGGTGATATCTTAGTGTAGTGTTGATTTGCATTTCCCTAATGATTAGTGATGTTGAACATCTTTTGATGCGCCTGTTGGCCATCTGTATATCTTCTTTGGAAAAATGACTGTTCATCTCCTCTGCCCGGTTTTTGATTGGGTTGTTTGTTTTTGTTGTTGTTGAGTTATGTGAGTTCTTTGTAGATTTTGGAGATTAACCCTTTGTCGGATATATGATTTGCAAATATTTTCTCCCAGTTTGTTGGTCGTCTTTTTGTTTTGTTACTGATTTTCTTTGCCTTGCAGAAGCTCTTTAGTCTGATGAAGTCCCATTTGTTTATTTTTCTTTTGTTTCCCTTGCCCGAGTAGACATGGTGTTTGAAAAGATCCTTGTTAGACCGATGTCTCAGAGTGTACTGCCTATATTTTCTTCTAGGAGTTTTATGGTTTCAGGTCTTACCTTCAAGTCTTTAATCCATTTTGAGTTAATTTTTGTGTATGGCAAAAGAGAATGGTCTACTTTCATTCTTTTGCAGGTGGCTGTCCAGTTTTCCCAATATCATTTTGTTGAAGAGACTTTCCTTTATCCGTTGTATATTCTTAGCTCCTTTGTCAAAGATGAGCTGTCTGTAGATGTGTGGTTTTATTTCTGGGCTTTCAGTTCTGTTCTGTTGATGTCTGTGTCTGCACAAGTCTTTATATATATTTTAAAACTCAAAAAACCCTGCATACTGTATGTTGTTCACAGATACAAGTATATTTAAATAAAAGTGTGGATGATAAATTACAAAGTCATCCATTAAATCTACAAAAAATGAGATTGGAGATAAAGAAAGAAGGGGAACCCCTCCAAAATTTAAAAGGGTCTGGCAGGGACCAACAGTGCTAGGTTTCACAAGAAGAGGATTATCGTAAATTCAATTTGGGGCACCTATTGTCCAAAACAATAACATAAAGAAAAAGAAAAGAACATAAAGTGGGTAGGAACAGTTGCCTGGCTGCTCAGAATCAAGAAGAGAATCTAAAGGTCTAACTGCTTTTTCTTTAAATAAAATTTTTATCAAAGAATAAGATTATATGCAGAAAAGTGCACAAATAAGTGTACAGCTCACTGTATTCTTACACATGAAACACATCGACACACCCAAGTAACCACCACCCAGATCCAGACAGAACATTTCCAACATCCCCAAACTTTCCACGTCCCTTCAAGTCATTACCCCTCAAAGATAATCACTGTTATGACTTCTATCACCATCAGTTACTTTTACCTGTTTTTTTTTTTTGTGAGGAAGATTAGCCCTGAGCTAACTGCTGCCAAGCCTCCTCTTTTTGCTGAGAAAGCCTGGCCCTGAGCTAACATCGTGCCCATCTTCCTTTACTTTATATGTGGGATGCCTACCACAGCATGGCATGCCAAGCGGTGCCATGTCCACACCCGGGATCCAAACCGGCCAACCCAGGGCCACCGAGAAGTGGAACATGCACACTTAACCACTGTGCCACCGGGCTGGCCCCGAACTTTTACCTGTTTTGGATGTTTTTATAAATGGATCATGTGTGTAACGTTTTTGCATCTGCTTTATTACATGACTATTATCCATGCTGTTGCATGTAGCTATAGTTTGCTATTTTTTCTTCCTGTGTAGTATTCCATTGTATAAATATTCTACAACTTATTTATTCCTTATCCTATTGCTAAATATTTGGGTTGTTTCAATTTGTGGTTATTATTAACAATGCTGCTATGAACATTTTTATATGGGTCTTTTGATACACAGATATATGCATTTCTTTTGGATATATAAAGAAGCAGAATTGCTGGATTGTAAGGTATGCAATGTTCAACTTTAGTAGATATTGCTAAAGAATTTAAAAAATTATATTAATTTCTGGGGCTGACCTGGTGGCATAGTGGTTAAGTTCATGAACTCCACTTTGGTGGCCTGGGGTTTGCAGGTTTGGATCCTGGGCATGGACCTACATGCTGCTCATCAAGCCATGCTGTGGCGGTGTCCCATATGTAAAATAGAAGAAGATGGGCACAGATGTTAGCTCAGTGAGAGTCTTCTTCACACACACAAAATATATATCAATTTCAACTTGTATCAGCAGGATATGAGAGTTTCAGTTGCTTACTATCCTTACCAACACTTGATACTGTCAGTTTTTTAGATGTTAGCCTCTCTGAGGGTGTTGTGTTGTCTCGTGGTGGTTTCAATTTGCATTTGCATCATGGCTATTTATTGACTGCTTTGGGATTCTCTTTTGTGAAATTTCTGTTCACATCTATAGTCTATGTGAACTGCTACTTAAACAGATTTTCAGCGAGTTCTATTTTCAGTGCTATGCCACTTTCAGTGTTACTTGCTTCCTCTGAGGCCTGTGCTGGAGTTTTTCAGAGTTTGGCCATGAGACCTCGATGACTTTGGGGCTCCCTGCTCTGCCAGTTTAGGTTTCAGCCTTCTTGGCTCGTGAAAGTAAATGATGGTTGTCTGACTCCTCTTCCATTCTCTTTCGCTTCTTGAGTTTATCATCATTCACTGGAGCTTCTGGAGGAAGGGGAGATAAATGCAGGCCTTGAATCCATCTTTCTTTGTGTATTTTGGTCACGAATCATCAATCCTTTATCAGCTATATGATTCGAAAATATTCTCTCCCACTGTGTGGGTTGTCTTTTCATTTTCTTCATGATGTCCTTCGCAGCACCAACTTTTAAATCTTGATAAAGCCAGTTTATCAATTCTTTTTCTTTTATGGATCATGCTTTTGGTGGTATATCTAAGAAATCTTTGCTAAGCTTAAAATCACAAAGATTTACTTCTAGAAGTTTTGTAGGTTTAGCTCTTACGTTTAGGACTATGAACTTTTTTGGATTAAATTTTGTGTGCGCTATTGAGGTAAGGGTCTAAATTAATGGGGTTTTTTTGTTTGTTTGTTTTCTATGTTTGGGTATTCAAATTGTTCCAGCATCATTTATTGAAAAGAATTGAATTGATTTGCTTTGGCAGCCTGGTCAAAAATCACTTGACCATAATTTCTGGATGTTGACTTCCATTCTGTTGATATTATGTCAGTACTTACGCCAGTCCCACACCTGTCTGCATTACTGGAGCTTCACAGTAAGCTTTGAAATTGGTAAATGAAGTTCTTCCAACTTTGTTTTTCTTTTTCAAAATCGTTTTGACTATTCTGAGTCCTTTGCATTTTCATATCAATTTTAGTTTCAGCTTGTTAATTTCTACCAAAAAGCCTACTGGGATTTTGATAGGGATTGTGTTAAATGTGTAGATCAATTTGGGGAGAATTCCCATCTTAACAGGACCAAGTCTTCCAGTTCAGGGAATGCCTCTCCATTTAGATCTTTAATTTCTCTCAGCAATGTTTTGTAGTTTGCCAGGTACAAGTCTTGCCCTTCTTTTATTAAATGGATTTCTAGGCATATTATTCTTTTTGATGTTAATATGAAATGTATATGAATGTTTTTTTAATTTCATTTTCAGGTTGTTTATTGCCAGTATATAGAAATATAATTGATTTTCGTATATTGATCTTCTATCTTCTAACCTTTTCTGGACTAGTTTATTAGTTCTAGTGATTATTTTTGTGGATTCCTTAGGGTTTTTCACATAGAAGGTTATGTCCCTTGCAAACATATGCATTTTTTACCTCTTTCTTTTCAATCTGGGTATGTTTAATTTTTTTTCTTTGGTGCCCTATTACATTGGCTAGAACCACCAGCACAATGTGAAATAGCAGTGGTAAGAACAAATAGACATCTTTGCCTTGTTCCCAATCTTAGGGGAAAATCATTCAGTATTTTGCCATTAACTATGAGGTTAGCTGTATGTTTTTCCATAGATGTCCTTTGTCAGGCTGAAGAAGTTCCTCCTATTCCTAGTTTGTTATGAGATTAAGAAAAAAAGTCTTGAATGGGTGTTGGATTTTGTTAATGCTTTTCCTGCATCTCTTGAGATGATTGTGTGGGTTTTGTTCTCTATAGTATTGATATGGTATATTACAGTGATGGATTTTTTTGTGTGTGCGTTAGGCAGATTGGCCCTGAGCTAACATCTGTTGCCAATTTTCCTCTTTGTGCTTGAGGAAGATTGGTCCTGAGCTAACATCTGTGCCAGTCTTCCTCTGTTTTGTATATGGGACGCCACCACAGCGTGGCTTGATGAGTGGTATGTAGGTTCACGCCCGGGATCCAAAACTGCAAACCCTGGGCTGCCAAAGTGGAGCTCATAAACTTGACCCCTACACCACTGGGTAAGCCCCATGTTGTAGTGATTTTTTTTTTTTTTTTTGAGGAAGATTAGCCCTGAGCTAACTACTGCCAATCCTCCTCTTTTTGCTGAGGAAGACTGGCCCTGAGCTAACATCCGTGCCCATCTTCCCCTACTTTACATGTGGGATGCCTACTGCAGCACGGCTTTTGCCAACCGGTGCCATGACTGCACCCGGGATCCGAACCGGTGAACCCTGGGCTGCGGAGAAGAGGAACATACAAACTTAACTGCTGCGCCACCGGGCCACCCCTGTAGTGATTGATTTTTTAATGTTAAACCAACTTTGCATTGCTGGGATAAATCCCACTTGGTCGTGGTATGTAAATACTCTTTATGTGTTGCTGGATTCAGTTTTTAATGTTATGTTATGGATTTTGCATCTGTCTTCATGAGGGATATTGGTCTGTAGCTTTCTTGTGATGTATTTTGTCTGGCTTTGGTATCAGGGTAATGCTGGCCTCATAGAATGAGTTAGGAAGTGGTCTCTCCTCTATTTTATGAAAGAGTTCCTGAAGAGTGGTGTTATTTCTTTAAATATTTTATAAAAGTTACCAAAAAGGCCATCTGGTTTGGGCTTTTCTTTATAAGATTTTTAATTATTCATTTATTTTACTTATTAAAAGTCTATTCAGAGTTTTATATCTTATTGAGTCAGTTTTCATAATTTGTGTCTTTCTAGGAATTTGCCCATTTCATTTGTCTAATTTGTTGGCATAAAGTCATTCACGGTATTGTATTATCTTTTTCATTTCTATAGGCTCTCTGTAGCAGGGCCAGGATTGGGTGAGAGATGAGGAGCCTAGGGTATAAAATTTAAGGAGGCACCCACTCTCAGGTGTTGACCCTGTATTTGCGTGCCCCTGAGAGTGAATGCCTCCTTACATTTTGCTCCCTCAGGGCCTGTTTGCCTTCTCCTAGTCTTGACCCTGCTCAGGAATGATGTTCCCTCTTTCATTCTTGATTTTGGTAATTTGTATCTTTTCTCTTTTTTGCGTAGTCAATCTGGGTAAAATTCTGTCACTTTTATTAATGTTTTCATCGGTTTCCTTGATTTTCTTTTGTGTCTCAGTTTTCTAATTCATTGATTTCCCTTTGGATCTTTATTGTTTCCTTCCTTCTGCTTGCTTTGGGGTTAGTTTACTTTTTTTCTCCCCTAGGTTCTTAGGGTAGAATCTTGTTACTGATTGGAGACAAGTCTTCTTTTCTAATAAAGGCATCTAAAGCTTTCAGTTTCCTTCTATGACCTGCTTTGGCTACGTTCCAAAGCATTTTTATTTTCTTTCAGTTCAAAATATTTTCTAATTTCTTTTGTGATTTCTTCTTTGTTATCTGGAAGTGTCATTTAATTTCCAAGTGGTTGGGGATTTTGAAAATTTCTTTTGGTTGCGGATTTCTAATTCAATTCCATTCTCCACTGTGGTCAGAGCACACGCTTTGTGTGATTTCAGTACTTTTAAATGTACTAAGACGTGTTTTATTGTTTTGCCTGTGATTTATCCTGGAGAATGATCAGTGTAGACTTGAAAAGAATACGGATTGTGCTGTTCTAGGGTAGTGTTCTATGAATGTCAGTTACATCAAGTTGGTTGATAGTGTTTTCAAGTCTATATTCTTGCTGGTTTTCTGTCCAGTTGTTCTATTAATTATTGAGAACGGATATTGATGACTCCATCTATTGTTGGGTTGTCAGTTTCTCCTTTCCATTTTGTCAAATTTTGCTTTGTGTATCTTAGGGCTCTGTTAGGTGTGTACAGATTTTTTTTTTTTTTAAACAAGGTCTCAGGCAAGGCTTATTTCTTTCTCACAAAGAAGATGGGCAGAGGAGTCATATTAAGGCTCCTTCTCAGACCACTTGATCACATCTAGCAGCACAGGAGCCTGGGAAAGGTAGTTTTGGGCTGAAAGAAGGGAAAATGGATATTGGAGGACAAGGAACAAACTCTGACTGCCTCTCTTTAGGAAACCCTGGGCAAGCTGGGGAGTGGGCAGACACTGCAAGGGAATCATAGCGGAATGGGAACCGAGAAATAACACTAAGATCTGGATCTGGTGAGGAATAACTCTCACCAAGATCTGGGCAAGGCTCGCTGCCAAGAGTGTCTGTGGATCTACATGTGGCACCACGGGGCTCACAAGTGTCCCCATTTCTTTTTTCTCCTTCTACCACTAACTGCTCACTTCTCTTACTTTACCATGTATACATTTATAATTGTTATATCTTCCCAATAACTTGACTCTTTCATCATTGTAAAATGTCCTCTTATAGACAGCTTATAGTTGAGTCTTGTTTTTTTAGATCCAGTCTGACATTCTGTGCCTTCTGATTAAAGCATTTAATCCATTCACATTTAATGTAATCATTGATATGGTTGGATTTATGACTGTCATTTGTTGTTTTCTACCTGGCTCATGTCTTTTTTTGTTCCTGTTTCTCCTTTACTGACATTTTTGGTGATAGTTTTTCTTTTTTACTGCACCATTTTAACTCTCACCTTTTACAAAAACGCTATTTCTTGATTTAATTTTTAGTAGTTCCTCTAAGGATTAACATATGCATCTTAACTTAGCACACATACTCGATTAATAGTGTATGACTTTCCTACCGCTGCTGTAACAAAGTACCACAAACTGGGTATTCTCTCACAGTTCTGAGATGACAACTGTGACTGTTGGGTGTGGGTTTTTACTGCACTCCACTCCAAATCAAGTGAGCCCCCCCAAAGGCAAAGCTGCTGGTTTTCAGAGCTTGCTCTACTTTGTAGAACTACCATGCCATCTGAGCTGGGGGAGGGGAGGACGATAGGAGCAGACCCATGCAAGAATGTCAAACTCCCATTGTTCTTACTCAGAGTGCAGTGGTTTTTTGTGGATAACCGCTACTAATTTGTTGTATGCTCTTGGTCAATTTACAGATCCGTAAAATTGTTGTTTTTGACACTTTGTCCAGTGTTGTCCTTGGTTTTTTTGAGAATTTGCTGAGCTCCTCAGTCTGCCATACCAGAAGCCAAAATTTATTTAAATAAAAAATACATTTATTGGGATATAATTCTCATACCATATACTTCACCCATTTAAAGTATACAACTCAGTGGTTTTTAGTATATTCACAGATGTGTTGAACTATTACCATAGTCAATTAAAACATTTTTGTCATCTCAAAAAGAAACTCCATGCCCTTTAGTTATTGCCCCATTCCCCACTCCCCCCCATCCCCATTCCTCCTAGCCCTAAGCAACCACTAATTTACTATATGTCATCCCTCTTTTTTTTGATAAGCTTTTGGTTTCATTGATTTTCTCTATTGATTTCCTGTCCCCTATTTCATTGATTTCTGCTCTAATTTTTATTTTTTTCTTCAGCTTACTTTGCATTTAATTTCCTTTTCTTTTCTTAGTTTCCTAACATGGACGCTTAGATGACTGATTTTTAGGTCTTTCTTCTTTTCTAATATATGCATTCAATGCTATAAATTTACCTCTAAGTAGTACTTTCATTGCATCCCACAAATTTTGATAAGTTGTATTTTCATTTATTTCAAAATATTTTAAAATTTCTCTTGAGATTTCTTCTTTGACTCATGTGTTATTAGAAGTGTGTTGTTTAATCTCCAAGTATTTAGGGATTTTCCAGCTATTTTTGTCATTGATTTCTAGTTTAATTCTGTTGTCACCTGAAAGTATACACTACATGATTTCTATTCTTTTAAATTTTAAAGGCGTGTTTTATAGCCCAGAATGTGGTCTCTGTTGGTGTATGATCCATGTTCCATGTGCTGTGGGTTTATTCATAAGACACCAACAAAAATCCTTTATATCCATATCTTTATTTGAACAGTTTTCTATAATACCTAGGAGAATATCGCATTAATGATGCACATTTACTAAGTACAACATTAGACAACTACAAATTTAGAGCATAAATGTCAACCTGATATTGTTTTGGTTTTTATCTTAGCACTAGGTGATATCTAGTGAAAACCTATGTTTCAAAGGCTGTTGTTGATATGAGGTGAATTCTTAACCTACTTTTAAAAGTTTCATGTGAGATATGCTGGGATGGGCTCAGTTTAAAACTAGAGTTGGTTGATAACGCCTTTCACTTCTCAGTACTTCTGCTTCCTTTTCAATGGATGAATATTTTACCTAAGAACTTTTTAAAGATTAACTATTTCATGTTTTTCTATGTAGATCAAAGGAGAATCATTTTTCCAGATTCAACAATGAAAAATATTTGGAAAACTGCAATGTTCAATTTCATGGTAGTTAAAAGGCATATTCATTTCACAGTAAGTTAACAATTAAAGTTAATAATTAAAATACAACTTGTTAAATGTCATGATCTCATTCTGTGCAACACCGTTAGAGCGATTTAAATTTTCCAAGCACACAAAAAGTCAACGTTACTTCAGGATTCCACAAAAATACATAGCGAGGAATCATAAATTACAACACATATCCACATGGAAAGGAAAAATTCACCATTTGTTGGAAACAATTAAATGGCTCAAGTAATTCAGAGAGGCTGAAATGTAGGCTAAAGTTTTATAACATATGGTAACAATATTTCAAACTGTTGACTCTGAAAAATGCATGAAAATGTACTGACCGACCAGACATTGAATTATACACACCAGTTTCAACTCAAAAAACATTTTTCTTTCAAATATTTCAAGCAGTGTTACAATACTAAGGAAATGTTAGCCATTTTCAGACATTTTATGAATCTAATAACACCCATTAAATTAAGCTAATAAATGTTTGGGCTAGACCACATTATAAAATAAAACAATGTATAAAATGCCTTTGGGCAGATATCTTACATAGCACTTTTCGGGTTCTTGACCTATTGAGAAAGCTACTGTTAACTCCAGGTTGACTTAATTTAGGATAATACAATGGATTGGAACTTAGAGCACTCTTTCCTGTTTTCACTCAATCTTTTATAGTACAGGGTTCTTAAAATTTTTTTTAAAGAATGTCCATGAAAGCTTTTACCATTGTACCCTTTACTTGTAGTAAGCACAGGTCGGTGGAAAACAAGCCATTTAAGTATTACTGAGAATCTAACGTCTCTCTCTATTTCTCCCATAAGTTCATTTGCTTACTTGTGACACAGAGCCCCCAAACTCAGGGACACTCTGTAAGCCCACGTTTCACTGCCTCTGAGAGCGCTGCAGCCTCAGAGTTCTAAAATACCTGTTTGGAAATAACAGAAAACAAAAGGAAGAAGTAACGGAAGGAGAGGGTCATGCAGGAAGGGAAGAAAAGAATTAATGGTCTAATGGTCGGAGGCCACACCCAACCAAAGCCCTCACAAAACCTTGAGAAACAGGGCGAGAGATCCTCTCCAGGCAAGACATCCTCTTGCAGAGGGAAAGTTCCAGAGAACTTAAGGCAGCTCTAGGAGGGAAGGGAGCAGGGGTTAAGGCGGCCCTCACGGCACAGCCTGAGAAATGACAGTGCACTTCCCCATGAACAGAGGCCACGGCAACAGAGCCTCTCTACATGCATGCACACAACACACTCCTAGCTCCACAGGACACACTGGCAGCATGCACACACTGTAACATTCAAACACACAGACTTGTATGTGGCCTGTCCAGGCCACAGCCCGCAGAAGGGACCAGGATCTCCGCAGGCCCACAGCTCACCTCATGGCCCTAACAGCGACTCTGAGGGCTGTGTTGTGATCTTCCTCTTAACTTTTAGGAGGCTGTCAGTGCTTCCCATAGGCTTGACAGCCAGCTGCTAATTAATGACCTAAGCGCAGAGGAGTGCACCCTCCAGGGAGGGCTGATTCTTTAAAAAGTCAAACCTAGTCCCAACAGGTAACTGTGACAAAAAGAAAACTACCAGGCTCTGGGCGCTTCCTCTTGTAGTACAGAGAACTGGGTACTTGCTCAGTCCCCAAAGCCAGGTGCCAACTCCGATAAGGAAAGAGGGCTCCTCTTGCTGAGCCGGGGCACCCCACGGGCACTGGGAGGAACAGAAGGGAAACTCACGACTCTCTAAAGTCTCCTGCCTGGCACCTGCCCTCACTGCCACTGCTGCATGTGGGAAAGTGGTGGCTGAGGCGACCTCAGGCGAGTCACTGACCTTATCGTCTCTCAAATTATCATCACAGAAGAGTGCAGAAGCTCCCCTTTCTACCTTCCAGTGCCGCTGTGAGGACACAAGGAGGTAACACAGGGAAAGCGCTGAAGTAAAGCACAGCCAGACACAAGGGACTGCTTCTACACTGCTTTCGGGAGGAGAATGTGAGGATCACACACTCATTTTCGCTTTCTGTTTTATCCTGAACAGTTGAAGTTACCCCGAGGATCCTTGATTATGCCTCCTGGGGAACTCTACAAACTGGTGAGTGTGTGTGTGTGTGTGTGTGTGTGTGTGTGTGTGTGTGTGAGGGGGGGGGGGAGGGGGAGAGGGAGGGGGAGGAAGAATTGTGTGAGGACTTCTCAGGACAGTGGCCAGTAGCCCTTTACCTAGCATAACCAGCAAAGTAATTTCTCACAGCAATCACTCTACTGAATCCTCCAAGTATTTCTATAACCTCCTCCACTGTTATTGAAAGATTTGATCTATATTACACATCATGACTCACCCAGAAAGAGTCAACTCTCAATTATCCATTGAAATGAAGGAAATAAAGCAAATCATATAAACTGACCCGAATCCCCAAATCTCCTTTCAGTTGGCTTTGGAATATATATTTTTGTACCTTTGCACCTGACAAAAGAAGTGTCAGGTATATGAGGAATTCTCAAAACTTCCACAGGAATCATGAAGCTACACTTCGTGGCTCTTATCCCATGTTAATCTTCCCCTTCTTTGTGGTTACGCTGAGGCAGATCAAAGCCTGAAACCTAAGGAAAGCTACGAGAAGGGAAAGTGCTTCTAATTTTTCACCTTTGCATTCCAAGGTGTGAGCTGAGTCTGTGTGTAAGGTGAGTGGGGTGGAGACTACTGAAGGGGCTATGGAGACAATGACCAACTGTTCTTTCAAGATCTTTCTTTGAATTTCTATTGTGTGTCTTAGAGGACTTATGAAAAAGCAAATTAATGACAATAGTAAAGAATGTACTGCAGAGAAGTGAGACCAACAAGAACTTGTGCCAATGGCCAGAAGGTAAGCAACCAGGGAGCCAGCAGGGCTTGTGGGCTGACTCCATCCACTGCCTTCAACACCGTCAGGGCAGACGAGTGTGCAGGTAATAGGATCTAGGATTCGGCTGAGGGAGAGGGAAGAGAGAACAGATAAATGGGTGGGTGGGAGGCTGCTGGAGGTGTGTTTGAAGCTGGGTGAGAAAGTGTGGATGGAGAGCGAGAAGGGTGAGCAGTCCTCAGAGTGGCCAAAGCATCCCCACAGTTGGCAGAATATTGTTGCATCCTCAAGAAAGTTGTACACAGCATCATTTATCAGATCTTGGCGTTCTCTGGTTGTATTCTTGGTATGACTAAAGATGCTGAGAGAAGTTACTTCGGATCCCCATCTGGGGTTCTGGGTAGGTCTTGAAGTTGGAGCCCTGGAATAGCATAATCTTTGTGTGGCCATCCCTGAACAGGAGGGACGCTGGCCCCGGTGTGGAACAGAGGCTCCAGCACTTGACCGCAGAAAGACAGGAGATAGGAGAGAGAGAAAGGCCCAGACCAGAGATGCTTCAGGATCTGGCTGTCTGGGGCTAAGATCAAGGGCTGCAGTGGCTGTGGGAGCCACAGCGTGATCTTGAAGCCCTGATAAGATTCAGGGTGTGCGTGGGACAAGCTACACAGGACTAAGCTGGGGAGGGCCTGGGAGGATTTTGGGGTCTGGGGTGGACAGCCTGTACCATGGTGGGCTTTTTCTAGCAACCCCCAACCCAAGTCCCACCCATGCTCTTAGATGCTGACACATTCATACTAAGGAAATGGTTGTTAAGAGTTAATTGAAAACCACACTGACAACCAGGGAAAACTCAGAGAATCTGACTGAATTAGTAGTGTTTTTGGTTGGTTTTGCAAATTAAATGTATCCAAACTGAATACAGCTGTACATGATTCAATAAAAAATAAACTAATTAACTTTCTAAAAGCATGTATGTAAATCATGTACATTTAAGAAAGGTTATAGCTACACAAACTTGTGACTTTCTATTTTATTAATCCCTCAGAATTAACAGGCACCGAACACTGATCTTTCCACGAGAGGGTGAACTTACTGAGTAAGTGCAGCTCATTTCTCTCCGATCCAGGCACTGGGAGGAGAGGAGTTCAGATGTGGAAGGGACCTTCGGAATCAGCTGTCCAACCCTCTTATTGTATAAACGAGGAATTTGAAGCCCAAATAAGTTGACTATCTTCTAATAACAATTTTTATCACTGACTTGAAACTGTTTGATTTCCATTAATAATATTGCACATATTTTAATAAGATGTCATTTTTTCTAGACCATCTAACAGTTAAATTATATAAATCTATGATTGTAATTCAGATCCACAGTTTCTGAGGAAAGCTAAGAACTTGTTTTTGCACAACCTGAAAGATTTATTGTATAAGATTTCTAGAAAAATGGAGAATATATTTATTCAGATTTCAGAATGAAAACTTATAGAATCCGGGTCTTATTGAAGGAAATCCTCTGTAAAATTCAGCAATCTTCTTATATTCTTATACAAATCTTAAAGTATTACTACTACGATGCTTTTTAAAGTATCTAGTAGTACTGAGAACATTTACAGAAGTTCCACAGCCTAAAAAAACTGAATCATAATTATTTATTATACACCTTCTTTTGCATAACTTATAGGCTAATCAAGTTTCAAGACCTGAATCATGAATATTCTGACAATCCTCTCTGGATAGTGACTGAGATTAATTCTTAATAAATTAAGAAGAAGAAAGAAAACCTGTCATGGTTGAAAATATGCACTGCAGGCATCAGATCTGGGAACTAAAAATAAGTCACTTCACAGAACACTGTCCCCTGATGTGATATCCACCCAGGGAAAACTAACGAGCACATCGGTGTCATACACCCTGAATAAATAATGACACCAACAAGAGCCACTTTGTCTAATTCTACCCCTAAATGTCAAACATTTGGTCATGTTACTGCAGGACTTCCCAGTGTCTGCTACTTGGGCAGAGGAATCTGTAGATATTCGCACATACTCCAGTTAAAACTGTGACCGGACTGAATTGTAAACAGAGTTGATAAAAGAGAAGCTTATTGTTGTAGTGCCTACTAAGAATATCGCTTACATTTTAAAGAACACGGTATGTAGCAGCAATTTAAAATGCTCAGTAAACTACAGTACAAATGGACTTCTATGCTATACAGCAAACCAACATTCTCTTAGTATCTCTGTATCATAGTGACACATATAAGCAAGTTACTTGACCAATTACTTTACATATTGCCAGTTTATTTCTTTGATCCAGTTTGACAATATCAGCATAACTGATTCCTAAACTGATATGATACGTACTCAACGGCGATTTTTCTTTCAGTTCTGCGTAGTGCAGACGACGTTCTTTGTTGGCGCCTTCCTAACAACAGCTCATATCTGGAATTTACCTTTTTTATACCATTTAGATGCTGGCATCTGAAGACACATTTATCTTCCTTCCTTTCGTCATTCACCTGCATGTAAACTCAGGATACCTAACTGCTCACGGATGAGTGTTGCTATAAAGGTAACACAGTACAAAGGAGCCTATCTTTCTTTCCAAGGTGATGAAAGTATTCTAGGGAGATTTCCAGTTAAGAACCTCTTGTTTAGGAGATAATCAGTACTTTCTCTTTAAAAATGTGTTTTCAGTAGCTCACTGGAAATAATGGGTTCTTATTTCAGGCAAGAAATGTACTGTCCCTGTTTGCCTTGCCCTCACGTTCAGACCCGTGATATGAAGCCCAGGCCCAGGCTGGCTGGGATCTGGATGGTTTCCAGCGCGAGAGAGGATGGGTTAAAAGGGAAGGTGACAGGAAAGATGTGTTTAGCATCCATGAGCAGCTGAGGAGAGTCCTTCCTGTCTCGTAAACGCATCTGAGGAGATTAAAAAAACAAAACAAAGAGCATCAGTTCTCTGAATCTACGAAGATTTTTTTTCTGCCAAAAATTCTACCAAAAAGTCCTCGACTAATGAAGAATGTTTATATTTGTTTTAAAATCACTTCATTTTTCCAATAAGCTGTTATCAAAAAAGTTAATGCACTGTAAAACTAAAATGAAACAATACAATAAAAAACATATTATCCTTCAATAAATTATAAAATTTCCATTCAAATGACTGGGTTGGTGAATCAAAGAAAAAGAAAGTTTGGGAGATCTTACCTGTATAGTACGAATAAACGATACAGACACTCGTTCTTCAAACTCATTAACTGGAGTATACAAATTTAACACTTTGACAATCTGTGAGAAATGAAATGATCAAAGTTTTCAGCATATTATCAAAGATACACTAGTGCTTATAATCTGGAAAACTAGAAAGATCTGTGCACACAGTTTTCAATGCTACTCAGGACCGGGTTGGAACAAAAGTGGAGGAGGAGCTGGCCTGAAGGCACATTTACCTTTATGATTTGAATTTTTACAATACGACTGTATTAATCTAATATTTGCACATTTTAAGAAGCAATATAAATTTGGAAAAACATCCAAACTGTACAAAAGAACACAACATGAAAAGTACAAGTGCCCCCACTCCCATCCTCTGAGTCTCCCCAAGTGGCCATTGTTAACAGGGTTCTCTGAGTATCCATCTAGCTACTTTCTGTACATGTTCTGTGTATAATCTATGTGAGATTTCTATGTCATGAGAAATGTGATGACCATTAAGAAAGTCCCCGAGTCAGCACAGAAATAACTGGGCAAAAAAAAGGGTATGTTTATGCCTATGCCTTGCCTCATGCTGTGGACACTGTCCTCAAAGGCCCTCCCCATCTTCTCACTTCCTTCACTTCAAGACCCAGCTTAATGGGACCTCAGTTATTGCCCCTCAGCCCTTCCTTCAGATATCTTACTATAGAACTTGCTAGAACTCTTATGGTAGAATCAGCTGGGACATCTGTCTTCCCTACTAAACTCGAAGTTCCTTTTAGGCAGGAATTGTTCCTAATTTACTGAAGTATCTCCCCCAGCAAAAAGTAAGGTGCCTTGAGATAGGAGCTCAATTGGTCATTTACTGAACTGAAGGAACAAAAATTATCTGTCTTAAAATAGAGAAGTCTAAAGAACCATTCAATTATCAAATAATATTGAAAATTACTTTGTGGAATACAAGCTCCATGGTATGTCCACCCCCTGAGCAGGGACTTTGTTTTGTTCATGGTTGTATCTTAGTGCCTGGAACATTATGCAGGACACTGTAGACACTCAATCAGTAATTCCTGAATCTTGAATGTGGATGACTGTGATCAGCACTGAAAAGTATTACTTTCTTCCAGCTCTGTATAGATACCTATCTTCTCTGACACAGATACAGTCGGCTCAGAGACAGGAGCAATAGCTAGAAGACCTCTTTGCTTCCCTAAATATCACCCTCGAAGAACGTTAAACTCTTTCATAAAAGAGAAAGTTGCTTTACCTGGGCAGTAGTTAACGCATTGCACATGGAACAAATGGCTTCTGCATCATCATCTGTTTTCTTTTTCACTTGCAAAAGCTGAGCAGCCTGAATGAGAGGTTCCAGGGTTTCTTTAGCCCCACTGTTCATCAGATTCTTGTCACGTAGCCATTCTTCCAGCTGACTGACATTGTACCTATGCCAAAAAAAAATGCAAATTTACTGAATGTTGTCATAAATGTCTTAATTTTTTTGTGTGTGGCTTTGTCACAAATTTCAGTTAAAATGACAGGCAGTATTTTTGTTCAATTTTCTTAAATTTTATCAGCTGTGCTTAAAAATTTATCATTATAAATAGTCATGAGGTTTATAATCATGATTATATAAGAGTAAATGAATAGAGAATATAATTATCTTTAATGGGAGATAGATATATAGCCATTATAACAAAAGTTATGAAGACTCGCTGAAAGACAAAATAGAACACATAATATGGCTGTGTCCTTATGAAACAGCTGACCAGAAAACACCTTCTAGCTTTTCTGATAACTTCAGAGGTGAGAATCAATAATCTTTTAAGTACTCTCTCTTCCTTAAGTCAAACCCCAAATTAGTGAACTGGCTAACAAGATCCCCTCACACAGACTTTGTGCTCCAGCCTTCTTTAGGGAAGAGGCTGAGTGATGGAGATAGTGGCTGGGTGATGGAAGGAGAGAAGGGCAAGTGGGGGCCACTGGAAAAGATGAAGACCTCAAACATACAGAGACACGGAAACTACACAGATGCTGAGGTTTCATGAGGTGGTCAACCAAGTGACAGTGGTTCTCAAACTAAAATAAGGCGAATGGACTCACAATCACAACTTAGTAATCAGGCAAATAGGAAGTGTTATGATTTACGACAGGTGTTGCACATGTGTAAACAAAGCTTCTAGAGAAATAGACTCTAATACTTGAGTGGAAGGCATTATCTTAACTACAATGATGTTGGTCAGAACAGAAAATTTGAAAAGAACACTAAGGTTTCCTGCGACTGAGTAACTAAAGACTTTTATAGGAGAAATCCTTTTTTTCCCCCTCTTGGTGAATATTCTAGCTGTATTAAAATAAATTATTAAAAAAAATCAATTCTATTATGATAATGAGGTTATGCTGAGGAGCAGTGGGGCATAAAATTGTGTGCAGCTTTTCTTAACATATAAAGGGGCATGTTTCAAATGTTAGTAAAAGCTCTACTAGACATATTCTTGTTGCCATAGGTACAAAGAGGTATTTTGTCAAAAATAAATTTCTAAGAGCAATAAAACATTAGAACTTTTCATTACAATTTGATATCCTGTTATTTTACAATTAAAACACACAGAAAAGGAGAGGAAGCAGCTATCTCATCTTTACATATTTTTCACCATCTCTCCGCTCCCTCAAGGGAGTTCCCACCCCAGTGGAGCAGGTTCCTAACAAGCAGCGAGTGGAACCTGAGGAAAGGCACAGCGGGGAGCAGTAATGGAGGACGTGGGGGAGTCCAGCAGGGGAAGGGAAAGCGGCTCCATGCCCGGTCTTCCCTTGCTGCTTGGCCAGGGGCTGCAGACATCAGGTGTCGGGACCTCGAACGCCATCGGCTCTCTGCGCCCTGGCAGGTGGGTGGGGCAGTGAGACGAGGCCACCACAGGTGTTGGTGTTTGCTCACCTGATCTGCATGCCTTTACTCCAGGAGCACATGTCCTTCCGCAGGAGGAGGTTGTTGAGGGTGATGGCCCCCACAATGTAGAACATCTGCTTGACCACCTGCTTGATTAGCTCGGGGTCCATGCCGTGCTGACACATGACCGAATGGAAGGAGTTGAGCTGCCGGAGGATGGAGTCCAGCGTGTAGGTGCCCTCATCGGCGATGCTGGAAGTCCGCTTTCTTAGCCCTGTGGGCTTCACCCCAGATACTCCCTGAATGGTTTCATGCTCCAGCATGCCAGAGACTGCAGGAGGAGTTCAAGTGTTACAAGAGAAGATCTGGAAAGAAACTTGTTTCACGTGCATACACATAGACACATACACACACTCTCATATACACAAACACACATTCAATTTAGGAAAATTATCTGAGCATCAAGATAGAGGGAAAAAGGGGCCGGCTCCGTGGCCGAGTGGTTAAGTTCGTGTGCTCCACTGCCGTGGCCCAGGGTTCGGCTCCTAGGCGTGGACATGGCACCGCTCATCAGGCCACGTTGAGGCGGGTCCCACATCTCACAACTAGAAGGACCGGCAACTAAGATATACAACTGTGTACAGGGGGGGTTTGTGGAGATAAAGCAGAAAAAAAAAAATTGGCAACAGTCGTTAGCCCAGGTGCCAATCTTTAAAAAAAAAAATAGAGGGGAAAAAGAACTTCACAAAAAAAGGGCTTCTGGATCTTAAACTTTAAGGAAGAAATAATTCTTATATACAAAAATTTACCAAGAAATTAATCTTAATGGTGTATTTTCTGAAACATGAAGCAGTAGCCTTGTAAGAGCACAAGTGTGTGGTGTCTTGGGAGGGTTTCTGAGAGAGGGGTCAGGAGCAGGTAGGGAGAAGAGAAGCATTCTCCAGTGCTAGCTGAGCCCAGAGGCAAGCAAATCAAGCAGCGAGGAAGGCGGGAGACTGGGCATGTCTGGGAGAAAACTCGGGCAGGGCAGTTGTGTGGGGCTGGAGAGCTGGGCCCGTCCTTGCCCTGAGCTTGCCACAGGCACAGAGAAACCTCGGGTTAACCTCTGCCTCCCAAGACTCAGTCTGCTCATCCGGGGCACTGCTGCTCCCTCTACTGTGCTCCCATAGCATTTGGCTTACGCCTCTTCTAGGATGGTTTCAGGAGGCCCACTCCCTGGACTGGGAGCCCCTTGACAGCAGAGGCCATGCCTGATTCATTTTTCTATCTCCTGGTACTATATGCAGCCTTACAGAACCTCAGACTGACTCAAAACGTTTGTAGCTGTTAAGTCACTGAGTGATGGGGGTAGTTGTTTAAAGTGGGACATCTTACAGGCAAACTTCTTGTTCAGCCAATAGAAACAGGCAAAATAGAAAGGTTGGCTACAGCTGACCTTCTTTGCCTCTGATAGCTCTTGCATTGTAGCTGACCAAGGTTGCTTTAAATGCATGGCCTTTCAGGGAACAACTGATGAAATCACTGCCATCTCCTATGGCTTCCTCAGCCTTTTGTGTTTCTAGTTGTTTAATTGTGGGCCTATGACAGAAAATGTGAGCTAAGAGAAGGGAAATGAAGAAGTTGTGGAAATGTGGAAAACACATGGGCGGGGAAAGAAAAGGTAGCAGGGAGTAGCCTCAAGAGGATATTTGATTATTTGCCCGAGGAAAACAGTTTGGTAACTTAAAAAAAATTTTTTTTAATTCAATGCATTCAAAATTAGCAGCCTGTAATTTTTACATGTCTCCTAATTCCTACCTACTTCACACATGCTACACATTCCAAAGGAACATAGGTAGCATGATACATAAACACCTGGAATGACTGCAAACGTATAAAGAGAGGTGCATGGAATCACACACTTAGCTGAATACATATAGAAACATACACACACACACACACACCAGTCACTCATCCAGTGAGAAACTGCTACGTTAAACCAAACTGCCTTTAACCATTCCCTAGGGGCCATGAGATGGACAACCCAGCCTGTGGTGTCTGAGACCTCTTACTGCCATGGCAGCCTCCCAACCATTTTACTGCAGCCTGTGAGACAAAGCACAAACCCTTCCCAGGCTCCTAAGTTTTAGATGGAGTAGTGTAGCAGTGTGCCAGCCCAAAGTTGAAAGTGTTTCTGAAAACTGGATGAGGCATGAGGTCTATGGCTGGGTATAAAGCATAACCCAAACTTCAGAGCGAGGCATACAGCACTGGGGAGGGAATCCAGATCCTGCTGTTTCGATCATGTGGAAGCAGTGATTTTGGTGTATCCTAGTTAGTCATGGCTAACAGCCCAAGTTCTGGGATTCCTCAGCTAATTTTAGAACTGAGTCTTACTACTGTATGTTCCCCATATGAATATGTGCTCTGAAACACGTGTCACTGCTGGTCATCTACTGGCGGGCACGTGAGGTGGGCAGACCTCGATGTCAGCAATGCCCTGGCCTTACCGATCATTGGCTGAAGGATGTTCTCTAACACCCGCACAAGCTGCTGGTAGATCTGAATGGCCAAGTCACTTAGCACCTGCCGGTACTCAGCCAGGTCAAAATTGGTGAGGCAGTGTTCATTCTGGCGAGATGTGTTGTGTTTCATAAAGCCCTAGAGCCATAATGCAAAGTTAATGATATACATGAAATAAAATCTCTCTTCTGTTTAACTATCTTGTTTTCATCAGCATCCTCACGCTCTCTTTTCCTCTTTCCAAAGAGTTTCCATCCATCCCACACATAAATGCCAGAATAATCCTTCTCAAATGCTGTATGTATTTGTTTCCATCATATCCCCCTTCCACTTACTAGATTTTGAATAATATCTAAACTTGGCAACCTAGCATTTAAGCCTTTCCAACAGCAATGTCAATGCAACAAGATGGGGGAACTTAATTTGAAAAAATTGAGTGTTTTCATTTACGAAACAAGATGTTTACTGCCAAACACTAAATTATCTAAAGTACTAATCTCTTAAGTTCAGTTCATTAGTTCTAAGTCCTACTTATAAATATTGTACCCATAGCGCATACATTATCTTAAAATAGACCAGTTTCTATAGAGACCAGTGAATAAATTAAAAATTTCTCTTTTCTGTTTTATGGTATCCATACATGATTTTCAGTCTGAGCTTAGAAAGGAATCTTTTGGTGGTATTTGTTAAAATGGAAAGTCATCTGTATAGGCAGGTCCTTTGTCAGACACTGCCTGACAAAGGCAATTTTCTACATGGTGGATCCCACCCATGGTCAAGCACCTGCCTCCCTACAACCCACTTAACAACATGATCTATAAGTAGGGACCCTCTGGGGGATGCTGGTCTGTCAATCCCATCTCCTCTGGGACCACATCTTGCTCATATTTGTATCTCCCATCATTTGCCAGGGCAGTGCCCTACCTCTAGCCTCTGTGCGCTCAGGAAGTGCTACTGCTCAGCTTCTCTGCCTGTTCACCCAGCAGAGGATGGGGAGGCAAGGACAGCAGTGGGTAGGGGCACAGGCCCTTGGAGGTGGGCAGACCCAGAATCCCAGCTCTGTTCCTTATGGCTGAGAGAACTTGGGCAAATGGATGAACATGACTGAGCTTCAGTTTCCTCATCTATAAAACTGGGTTATAATTCCTGCCTCACAGAGATGTTGTAAGAATTAAATAACATAGTGTATAGTAAGTGCTGTCTGATACATACTAGGCAACCCTTAGTAAGCGGTAATTATTAATACATTACATAAATTTGAAATATGAAGTCTATCAAACTGATGAACAAGTCACTACAAAACAAAAGCAAAACAGATTTTTGGACAAATTGAAAGAGATACGTCTTAATCACCTTTCATGTATTACAGCAAGCCAAAATTGATTAATTTCTTTAAATAGTTCAATATTCCTATATCAGTCCTTGAAAAGCCGACTTCCACACATATTGACAAAAAGTTTCATTACTGGTAACTACTCATTGACCAATGCTCATTTTATTTCTGCTGTGCTTTCTCAAAATACGGACTCTCAGAGGGAAGAACTATGTCACTTCTCAATTCACTGTTTAGTAAATAACAAACATCAAACCAAGCTGTGAACTTCCAGGCCACCCCTGAACTCAGGTTTCCAAGTAACAAATGGTTAACCATTTTGTGCTTGAAAATTTGTCCCTAAAAAGGCCAGAGCAAGTATAGCAAGCTGGTTTTATAGTCAAGGTTTTCTCACCTCTTCTCCACTGTACTGCTTCAAGCAGTGCAAAAATCGGCATGTGTTAGAGAGCCAGAAGGAGACAGTTTCAAAATCATCACCTCTTTTCTGAAAGAAAGAATAAGTCTAAATTTGCTTTTTCCTTAGGGAAATAACAACCTGAAAAAAACTCAACAGATACCAGACGTCCCATTTCTTTCAGTTACCATTATAAATAATGATAAAAATAAATCACATTGCAATTGTAAAGTCTTACATCATCACTAGAGAATCCCAACTACTTGGGTTTATTGGTTGGTTGTTACTTTGCGTGGCATCCATTTTCTTGCCATTAGAAAATGATGCCCAGTCATTCAGTTGAGGTAAGCACAGCAGTCCCTTTAAACAGTAAAAAATTCGCCTAGCCACAGGTTACCCAGACTTACTTCCCTCGGGGTTACTGAAGGTAATCAGAAAAGACTAAAGACATAAAAGGGAATCACAAAGATTGTGAGGCACTGAGAGCCAGAGTAGGTTAAAAATCTTGTCACTGATACAGTTTGTGAGCAGTGGATCAGAAATGGCATGGAGCAAGTCCTGTGCAGAGCAGTAGAGACAAGGGAAGCTGCTTGGCTCTTCATCAGCACCGGGCCACATGTCAAATAACCAGCTGCTAAATCAAAACGGGGATGCAAGATGAATACATTTCAATTCAAAACAGGGATGTAAGACAAATGCATGTCAATTTTAAATGATATCAAAAAGGTGTTATGTTCCAGGTACCCACTTCTTTTAATCTTTATACAATTTGCTACAATAATTAGTCAAATTAGATAAACATCTTCTTGCAATTAAGATGAGAGGGAGAAAACTTTGTGATTTGGCTTTGTTGTCTTTGTGGGACCTGACGTAAGAGGTAGTAAAACTTGCAGTCTATCTAAGTGCAATATAGTATCAATACACCCAAAATCAAATGAGTTACATTCATCAACTTTTAAATGTTAAATCTTCAGAAACTCCATGCTTTAGTAAGCACTGCAGAATGTAATTACACAGAATATCTATCTGCACAACATGGACTGAGAACCAGCATTTGTCAGAAATTCACTACCAGGGGTTGGGGGGAGGGTGTGTTTAATGGGTACAGAGTTTCAGTTGGGGACGATGAAAAAGTTCTGGAGATGGATGGTAGTGATGGTTGCACAACAATGTGAATGTACTTAATGCCACAGAACTGTGCACTAAAAAATGGTTAAATGGTAAATTTTATGTTAGTATATTTTACCACAGTTACAAAACATAGTTCATGAAAGACATTTTAGACTTGAGAGAGTCCACTGGGCACGTTAACTATTCACTTATCTCCATCCTAAAAGTTCTCAACTACACTTGAACCTAATGTAATGTCACATGTCAATTATACTTCAACAAATCAAATCAAACCAAATGAGAGAATATTTTGATTCAAAAAAAAGAGTTCTCATTAAGTTAGATAATCAGAAAGCAAAGTACCTGGAGCACATTCTCTTAGCTCCTCACAGAAACAGCTGAGTTAAAACTAAGAATAAGGTTCATTGTTCTTCTCGAGAGTCAAGAGGAGGATTATGCAACGTGACTCAGTAATTACCGTGTTATGTAGGGCTTTCTGCTCTATTATATAATTTTGCTGTCTCTTGCAAATCTTCCCTCTCTGATTAGTATCTGTGTGTTGCTTCTTATACGGAACCAGGCATTTCAGGTAACAAGGAAAATTATGGGGAGTTGGAGAATAACGGGAAGAAAAGTTGGAAGAAAAATTTTAATCTTTTATCAGACATCTTTTTATATGAATGAGCCATGTATTATTGAACTTATGTAATACCTATTTTAACTACAGCATCATATTCCCTATATATATGGACTGCACGACATATTTTCAATTTAGTTCTAAGTAAGACCTCAAAGCAGACTATTTCTGTCTATGAAGAAACTAAATTTACTCCACAATTAAATGCAATTATGTCAAATTAATTTTGATTACTGTTCATCCCGAGCCCTGTTTTGAAAGATGGTATATAGACATGTGGCAAGAAAGACTGTTTCTTACAACGGAAGGTGTCGGTTAAGACTGGGAAGTGTTCATAACTGGCAACTAAGCTAAAGTCTAAGGAAGGAAAAGTACCTCTGTGCAGATTCTCTCATCAATAATATTCATTAGGAGAATTTGTTGACATGAACTGACCTTTAATACTTTTTTGATGCTGTTAATTGTTGATGTTAGCAATGACCTTACTTTCTGATCATCATTCAGGTAGTCAGCATGTCGCACACACATAAAGAGGATATATGCTGGTAACCCTGGAATTAAATTGACTGCTACACCACGCGGCTTCAGTTCTGAAAAGAGAAAAGAGGAAAAATAATCTTATAGCACTCTGAAAGTCTTCATGAGGAATGCTTTGTGAGATATAAAAGCACAGCTCTCATGTAAGAGTTCAATCATTCAGAGTAAATAAGTCATATAAAAAAGCATATTTTAATAGCTCATTAAGTGGAGAAATTCCTGAGGGTGGGGACATGTGAATCCTGGTTGTCTATACAATGACAACTCCTCAATTTATATCTCCTGCTCTGACTTTTCCCTTGGATTCCAGTCTCACGTCAACTGCCTTTTGCTATCTCTGCTCAGGCATGTCAAACTGAGCCCATTCCAAACCAAACTCGATTCCCTGTGGAACCTGCTCTTCCAGGAGCTGTGCCCATCTCAGTAAGTGGCAGTTCCAGTCTTCTAGTTTCTCAGGTTATAAACGTTGTCATCTTCCTTTCTTTTTCTCACAGCACACATCTTTTCCATCAATAAATCCTGTTGGTTCTACATACAACACATAGCCAGAATCCAACTACTTTTCTACTAGCCACCCTAGTCTAGGCCACCATCATCTTCTCCTGAATAGCGAGGGCTTCCAAACTGGTCTCCTGGATTCATGCCTTGCTCCCAGGAGGACATCTGTCACACCACAGCCAGAGTAGTTCTATAAAACAATGTAGGTCAGATCACATCACTTCTGTTCAGAAAAGCTTCCAAGTAGCTTCTCATCGCTTTCATTCACAATACCCGAAATCTCACCATGGTCTGTGTAATCTGCCCATTGCCCCTCCCCAGCTCAGTGTGTTCCAGTTAATTGGGTCTCCTTGCTGTCGGTTGAACATGCCAGGTATGCTCCCACCCCAGGGCCTATATATTTACTGTTTTCTGCCTGAAATGTTCCTTCTTCAGATCAGCACGACTTGCTTCCTTCCTTTGGTCTCTGTCTGAAGATCACCTTATCAAAGAAGCCTTTCCTATCAACTTTGTATAAACTAGTACTCCTGCTTTGACTCTTTCTCCTTCTTTCTCATTTCATATTTATTTTATCCCCCCTCATGTAAGCTCTATGAGAATAGGGACTTGACTTTGTTCATTACTCAGTACCTAGGAAATGCTTAGCACATGGTAGGAGCTCACTAAATATTTACCGAATCGATGAATCTTTACTACCTCTATGCTTAATAACCAGTGTCTCCTTCACAGTTTTGCTAACTGACAATCATGTTGAAACTTAAGCGCCTCTGCACCTATATATAGTACTAAGTTCAATGCCATGAACCATGGGAACATTAAATTAGGTATAACTGCCAATCACATTGCTGTCGCCCTGGCACCTGGCAGGAGGAATGCTATGCAGAGGCTGAAAGGAGAGGATTCTAGCTTTTTCAGTTCACAACTTAAGGTCTGTGTGCACTCCCTAATCATTTCCCACCTCCCTAAAAGGTCTTTCTGCAGAGCTAGTGGGCTCACACCCAGTCTTAGGGGCCTTATGCTGCTCTGAAATGCTGCTTTGACTCCCATTTCCTTTGTCTGCTCCTCTCCTTCCATTGCTGGAATCTTTTCCTTAATTCTTTTGTTTCTTCCCTATAACTGAACTATTGTTCTTGATATATTTAGTGATGCACTTTTCTAGGGAATTAAGGAAAAAGAGAAATTCAGGAACTTAAATGGCCTAGAGCTATGGTGTTCAACATGGCTACACTTCAGAATCCCTTGAAAGATTGAAAAAAACACCTCTAGACATATCCAGGCTCTTCCCTTTAGAGATTCTGATGTAATTAGTCTGTAGAGGGGCCCATACGTCAATACTTCTCAAAAGCTTCCCACATTATTCTAACGTGTAGCCCAAGCTGAGAAGGCCTGGTGTCAAGGGACCCCCTAGGGGTGGGTCCTAGGCAAGTGTCCCTGCAGTTTGACTGATAATGTGTGACGTGATCAGGATGCTACCAAAGCATGTAATGCACAGTTGGTAATGATGACGAGAGAAGTTGGTGTTGACTATTTCAAAACTTAGTGCTAGTCTCCCACTACTCACATATGTACCAGAAAGACCTTTAATCCTATGCAGAAAATACTTACCCAGAATCAGGTTCTTAACAAGTTTCTGCTCATCCTCCTTCTTGTATTCCAGCATTCCTTGGAAATCCTTTTCTTTCCTGGGAATGTTGACTGGACGGATGGGTTCATCAATGATCTGTCCTGGGGAGATGTTCTCCATCTGGCCCACTTCACAAGAAACAAAAAAAGGAAACATGTTTTCCAGATAGAAAAGATGAGAGGGTTCCATGTTCCTCTAATTTTAAATGAACTCTACAACAACAGAAACTTGCTGTATTTGCCACTTAATTGTCCTTTCTTAAATTTTTTTTGCTAAAATTGGGTGGAAAGATGGCAAAATTATATGGTGCTTGGCTACTGTCAACATAAAAGAACTTTACTTGATACAAAAGCATTTTTTTGTAATAAGGTTTACTTTGTATTAAGACTAAACGTCCCCAAAGTAAGTGATTTAACCTCTTAGTTAACTAATTAGAACCAATCATAAACGGTTAAAGATATTTAGGCCTTAATTCTCAGAAGGAAAAAACAATATTCTCCAAAGAGGCAGCAAGAGTACAAAAGATTATCCCTCACCTTTAGTTCTATGAATCTAGTCATTAAAGAAAAAGAACAATTTCTTTTACATGTATCCTTGCAATCAGTTTAAACCACATCAAGATAGCTGGTAGAAGAGGATTTCTTCACACCAGTCAATGTGAAATGTTTATTTTTCACAAAGGCTTCACATAAGGCAAAGACCTAACTTTCCCCTGCCAGCCCTCAGCCCCAAAGAAATCAAGGGCAGATAAAACAGCCTTTATTTAATATGATTTCCTAAATATTACTGTCTTTTGTTTCTTTGTTTTTAGTAAAGTGCCCAAAGTCCTACCATGAAGATGCAAGCGTTGAAGCACAACCACTGGTTAACAACCCTTTCAGATGTCAAAAACGGTTACGACTGTCAATGGAAGCTGCTAGAGAAAAGTTATGCTAAGGGTGAAAAAAAGTTTCTAATTTCACCTCAAAATTGAAAATTGAATGGGAAATGCAAGGGAAGGGAAGGGAACACACGATTATGATGGTATTTGTGGAGATATATGCTAGTAAGCAGGTTTTTAATTCTTTTATCTACAGGAAGAGGGGCAGGTAAGAAATCTATGTAGGCATGGATTAAGTTTGCCTTCAGAGATTGTACTCAAACAAACAAAATGCAGATCAGATGCATTAGAAAGTTTACTGTTGCCGACTCCACAAGGTATCAGTAGTGCTTCTCCTGTCACTCTGGGCAATTTCCTGTGTTAGTTCTGGGAAGCCAGTTCCACAGGACAAGGTTATCACAGAGAACACCTATACCTGCCAGTGCCCTTGCTTATGTGGCAGAGAGCCTGGTGACAGCCCATCCGCCTCCCGCTGCAGCATCACACCCCGGGACTATCAGCGCTGAAACTCACCACCGTCCACCAACACTATGATACCTAACGAGTGATCACATTGTGAATGGACAGATCAGGGTTGAGGCTGCTAGTGTTTCATCTGCACGATGCAGACACAAAAGGTACGCCTCTATACAAGAAATAGGAGATTCAGACTCTTGAGTCTTACGTAAATTATTTCTGGAGTCAGTTTAAATACAACACCATGAGGACCTCGAAATCAGCACACAGTGGCCGTCCCAGCTCACGTACATGCTGCGTATAAAATACAAAATAAGAAAATCCCTGCCATCTATGTTACTAGTCGCTTTAAGCCACAGAAACAATCCTAAGAGGGTAAACTGGGAGGAAATAGATTCAACACATAAGTTTATCAATAAATGTACATATTTGGACTCCATATAATCCAAAGAGAATGTTTTAAACCTACGGATCTCATCATATCTAAGGTGCCATTGATGGAGAGATAGACCATTATTTCATATAATAGTGAAGGATGATCACTGCCAATTAAGCTACAACCCATCAGCGCTGTAAGACACATCCTAATTTCAGAGATGCTAAAATGTGAAAAAGTGTGCACCTGAGAATTTATGAAATATGGTGAATATTTTTAATAAGAGTTTTATGTTTTAAAAGAAAGCTTCACTTTCCTTTTGCAAAATCTCTAACCAAGATATTTTTGGTTCTGAACAAAAATGTCAGACAAAATGTGCCATACTTTCATTAAAATCTTTCTTTCTGCTTTTGAATTCTCCCCAGAGATTTGAGTCTACAAAAACTCACAGATAAAATATAGCTGTCAGCTCAATATAATTTTGATTTATTCAGCAGATCATTTACTAACTAAAATAAAATGTCAAGCCTTGTGTAAGCCCGGATACCACCCCAGTTTTCAAAGACTCAAGACACTCTGGGGGTCATTCAGTCCAAGGGTCCATCTAATAATACAGACATCCTTCTAGAAAGATCTGAAGCAAGCTCTATTTCCATTTTCTAGATTCTTTGTACTTGAGGGAAAAATATTTCTGAAACTTTTGTCCTGGAAAGGGAAAGGAAGTTTTTTAAAAAATTTATTTTTCATCAATTTAGTACCAGGAAGTTCTTGATCTCAGGCTTAATCAAGACAGTCAAATAAATTCCTGTAAGTAGAGAGATTCTGTTGGAAAACATGAGACAAAGGAGTGAAGTCCTCAGAAGGCTTGGGTTCTAGTCCTAGTTTGGTCACAAACTGGCTGAGACCTTTGAAGCCACTTATGGTTTCTGAGCTTCAGCTTTTTTCTCCAATGAAATAATTAACTGATTTCTAGAATTCTTTTAGGTCTAAATTCCCTGAGAATGAAAATTGAGATGGAACACCCACTCCTAGATTAAAATATAGCACAAAGCAGATCAAATTTTGAAACACTCTCCATTTAACTACATAATTTCTGCTAAAAATTATATATGTGGCAGTTAAAAAGAAAAGTCTTCATTGGCTTTTAAATGAGTCTCCTTAATTAAGTGCAGGCCATAGGAGGAGGCAAGTCTTGCTATTTTAAGATAGAAGAATTTAAGCATAATAAAGAAAAATATAAAAAAAACTTTTAGATATTATAAGGTACTTTGTTTCACAAGGTTGCCAGTATTTTCTGTATAATGCGGGGATAAAGGGACAGGAAGAGAACAATGTTGGAGGAGCTTGTCCCCTTTATTCTCTAATTTTGGGAAGGGGTGGGGACACTGTACTCAGCAAGTACCCAAGTCACATAAATCGATTTCATTTTATTCTTTAGACATAACTTTTCTTAAGAATATTAAAATGCCTTTTTTGTTTAATCTATGAATTGCCTTCTCAAATGCTACTTAAAAGTTTAAGAACATAGCTGGCAGGATAGTTTAACGGATGAACTTGATTTATGATTGATAACGGCTTAAAATTGCTAAAATCTTGAAAGATTCTAATTTACTTTTTCAATTAAAAGTATACATATCAAAGAATGCTGAGTAAAAGCTTAAAATAGTAAGTGGCTTTTCTATTTATCAAAATTTACTAACGTATGGCAAAGGAACCATTATGGGTTTAAAAAATAATCTCACAAGTTAATACCCTTAAAATCAGTTTCTTTCAAGCCAATACTTTACTGTCTAATTATCACCTCATGATATAATTAGTGCAGAGTTAAGTGCAGAAAGGTTCTCTGAATAAAGATTTTTTAAGTTCTGCCAACAGACATTATAGCCCATGTGTGTGTGATTTGGAGGCTCAAAATTTTAATGTAATATATGAATCACATAATGCTAAAGGATTATATATAAATATGACTGCAAAGTAATCTGTCTGATTTCTAAACAAATATTTTAGCATTTGCACATCCAAGGGAATATTACTGTCTTCAAAGCAAGCATCCATGTTGCTATTCTCAATATTTCTGAAACTTATTTATTCATTCAACAAACATTTATGGGATGATTATGATAGGTCAGACACTACGCTAGGTGCTGTGAAAACAAAGGGAAATAACAGGTGGTGCCCATGCTTGGGAAGCTCACAGTCCATTGAGGAAGCCAGTAATTCAAACAGAAAAACTGCTGAAAATATGACAGGGAAAACTACAGAAGATGTGAGGCAAATTGCAGTACATAGAGGGCAGAGCCATCAGATCTGTCTGAGTGATCGGGAAAGGCTGCTCTTGAGGATGTGACATATGACTCTTCTCAAAGGATGAGCAGGAGCTGAGCAAGAGAAGCAGGAGGACCAAAGAGAAGGAACAGTGATGACGGGCCTGGCATGTTGGAGGACTGAAAACCACATCAGAGTTAATCATGGTAGATTCTTTTGAACATTCCCAGTGATGGGGAATCTTCACCCTCTGAGCCAAGTAAAAATTATGCAGAGTGACACTGAGAGAATAGATGGGTAATCAGACTGCACAGTATCATTTTTGGTCAAAATGACAATAGCTTGCATAGGTCTGAAGGCAATTCCACAAAGGGTCTCTAATCTCTTGAACGACGAGAGCATTGTTGGAATAAGCCTAGATTCTGGCTTTAGCCCTGGTCACTGCTATATCCCTGGCACCTAAATAAATACTTACTGAAGGAACAAAGACACTAATCCACAAGGCAAGATTCATTTGTACACAACAACTGATATCTGGTTATTTCTCAAGGTGTTTTCCCATCATCACCATATAAAACTCACGAGATGTTTTAAAAAATCTTATTTCTTTATACTCATAATTCATTTTTTCTTATTTACCTCTTTTTTTCTCCATTACATGGTACGTTCTTTGAGGACACAGACTTTATCTTACTCATCTTAATAATAAAAACAACAACAATAATAATAACTAAGTTGTGTATTGCATCTACTATGTGTCAGGAACTATACTAAATACATTGCACATATTAACTCACTTAATCCTTACAAACCATGTCAGGTAAACAACATTATCATTTCCACTTAACAGGTACAAAAACTGAGGCATGGAGAGGTTCAGTAACTTGCCCAGTATCAGATGACCAGTAGTAGAAGACTCAAGATTTGAACCCAAGAAACTTGGCTCCAGAATCTATGCTCTTAACCTCTATGCTATACCGCCTAGCACAGTGCCTGACATATAGAAGACAGTCATTAGATGTTTGCTGAATGAATTCTCTCCCTTTGTAAATTATTACTACCATGAAAAGAACATTTTCCCCAACCTTGCAGTGGAAATTTCCACTCCACAGAGACCAGGTTTCTAAAAGTCATTTTTGTTATCATCCCTAATATTTGCATGCAAACCTATTAGGCCACTAGTATAGCAATACAAAATCAAGATTCAGCAATTGGTGTAAAAACATGTTTAAATACCTTCTAGTTCACCAATTTTTTTGGCAAATACTTTCAGTTGTTTTTTCAGTTTCCGGACAGTCTTATCTTGTTTTTCAAGTTGTTCCATCAAATCCTAAAGATCAAAATGAGAAATATAACAGAAAGATCAAAATAGGCCTTCTAAAATGCACAGAAGGACAGCAGACACAAAATCACAAAAACAGCAGTTAGTTTTACATAAAAGCTCGTTGGTGGAGCCACCATCTGGCTAAAACTGGCAGGCGTGGGAAACGCAGCTACAATAAAAGCCAAATGTTAAATATATACAATGCGGTAAAATCCATTACAGCGTGATGGACAGCAGGCTTAATTGGGGAGCCTTTGCCAGTAAGCTCCATGTGGGTAAAACAATTAAATGCTCATAAAATGCATGCTATTCCAGTGGAAGGTTTTCTTTTAAAAGGGAATGGGCAAAATAAATTTTTATGAACACACAAAAAGCTCTGAGGGAAGTTTCAAGGCTGGTTGAACTTGGGTAGGAGTTTCTGACCGACACCCACGTGTGTGAAGCGCTGTCTCTACGACACCCACCCTTTGGAGAAGCTAAAATTAGTTCTGTAACCTAAGCAAAGTTAAGAAGTTTGGGGAATTAAAAGATAACTTGAAAAAATAACCACAGAGAACAGGATAAACAGCGGTCTACTGACCTAGGACCAGGTGGCAGGCGGCAAAACACACCCATAAAATCTCGCAAGTGATATAATTTTGCTTATAGAGAAAAAAAGAAGGTAATTCCAAATGCTTTCTGCAAAAAGAGAAAAAAGAAGCACATCCAAGGGGAGGGGGTAAAAAGGTTTGTGATGACTGGCTCTCTATTTAGTCAAGAGTTCTCTCAATGACAGGCATAGTTAAAAGATCGATAATTACGAAGACACTGGATGATAACATCCTTGAAACTTAGAATGGAAACGAATCAGTGATATCTGTGGTTGTTATTCAGGTTATGGGGAAGAAGTGTTTACAAATACAAATATTCACTCATTCTCCAGCTTAGACAGGGCTGACTGAGATACTGGAGCTGTGATTCCAAGGGAACAGTTGCTGACATCTCAATGTGTTCAGTTCTGCTTCTTGGATTTCACTTTATCTTTCAAATCACATTTTGCTTCCATCACACTGTAAGCCTAGCGTTAATAACAAACCAAACGTGACAACAGACGCAGGACACTGAGAGAGGTGACACCACGGGCTAAACACAGCTGTGGGGAGAAACAGGTTTCACCAAAGAGACTTCCTGGGGAGGGGCGGGCAGGAGTGTGCTCTTCAGTTACAGAGGGCCAGAAGTAGCGACAGAAAAGCACTCTGAGTTTACATACAATCATCCGTTTGTACAGTGAAATCCGATATGACTGATACTTCTTAGGGTCATCTGCATATAATTCCTCAAAATACTGAAAAAATAGGCACAATGGACATTTGTTTTTTTTGTGTCTTTGAGAGGAATGCTACCTCTCAGCAAAATCAATTTAAAAATATTTTAAAATACAATGAAACTGTCTCTGCTCAAAATGCTCTGATCTGTCATCTGCCATTGCCCTCTGATCTTCCTAGTATAGATGATTCTAACTATCTATATACATATATTTTCACATGCTCAGAGGAAACAGGCTATGGCGACGGTGCCATCATTTAGCAGGTGAACAGAGCGCTGGTCCGTATTCCACAGATAAGGCTGCTGTTTACTCCTTAGACCTGCTCACAAGCTGTTGCACTTTTTTGCTGCCAGCAGCAGCAAGAGGGAGGCAGGCAAATAAAATGAAAGCGTGAACAACAGCAGTGTTGGGCAATCTTGTTTGAAGGTAGAAGGGCTGGTGAGAAGCCGTGTGCCTTCCTTCCCTGAAAGGCAGCATGGGGGAGGCCTGGGAAGTACGTTCATTAGCTGAGGGAGAAAACCGTCTTTGTCTTTGGGTTGGGGGTAGGTGTTGGGGGGGTTAGGCAGGTAGAGTTTCCAAGAACACCAAGCCTAGGTCCACTGCTGCTTTAATATCCTGCTTAAGTGTTTCCTAAAGAAATGCACATTGAGATTAAGAAACTATAATGATTTTGAACAAGCGCATCATTCCCTGTGCTTAAGTTTGAATCCATTCTCCTGAATTAGTAGTCAGTGAAGCAGGAGAAGCAGCTGACCTACGAAGGGCTTTCCTAAAACTCAGACAAACTCATTAACTAGACTCTACCTTTGGGGGCTTAGTCTATCTTTGATTAGCTATGAAAAACTGCCAAGAAAATTAATACTGCAATCAAGGTTGCAAGGGAAATCTTAATCAACTTAGTGAAAAAACTCTGGGAATCTGCCACCCAAAAGCATCTTGATTTCATGGTTTCACCTTGTATTTTAAGACAATCATTGATAAGCACAGAATTTATATGCTGACCAATTGTTATTATATTATTCAGGATATTTATCAATTTGCCAGCATTAAAGCATGGTTAGTTTAATTTAAGCAACAATATACTTGAGAGCAATAAAACATTTCAAAAATATTCCATGAATCAGAAAATTTTCCCCCACAAATTAGTGATATTTCAGTCACTTTGGAAACACTTGCTCTCACCCTCTTCCACTCCCATAACGGAGCCTCACTCAGCAAGCCATCCTCAGAGGGACAGACAGACTGTGAAAAGAATGCTTTTAGGTTTGCCTCTAATTAATATAAAACATGGTTGAACAGATGACACTAGAAAACTATTTGTAATGTAAATGATCACTAATGGAGTAATGAAGGGATAATTCAGCTCGTTAAATCTTCAATGAAAATTCAAACTATTTTATTATAGGTCATTAAAACCCTGAATTGAAACAAAAAAGGGCAAATCACCACCAATCCTAAACAGGTTTTCTCAAAACCAGGCTGACACTACAATATAGATTTTACATAGAAATGTGGAATTATAACTTTTCAATCACTTAATTTAATAAATATATTTATCAAACTTAAGTAGATTAAAAAAATCTGTAAGGGTCTGCCCTGGTTGCCTAGTGGTTAAGTCTGGCACACTCTGCTTCAGTGGCCTGGGTTTGGTTCCTGGGCAGAGACCTACACCACTCATCTGTCAGTGGCTATGCTGTGGTGGTGGCTCACATACAAAAAAGGAGGAAGGCTGGCAACAGATGTCAGGTCAGGGCGAGTATTCCTCAGCAAAAAATCCCAAAAAACAAGCCCCACCCCAAAAAATCTGTAAGTCTGTAATAAAAGTTATTTTGTGACTGAGGAAGAAATATTTTCTGCAAAAAAAAAAAAGAAAAAAGAGGAAAAAAGTAAAAGAAAAAGAAAAAACTTGGACTCTCTGCCAGCCTTCAGAATCTGGGAAGGGAAAAAAAACCTTCTCATTCACTGCACAAATTCTATCAAAAAGAATCAAAAACATATAATCTTGAATCTTGAGGTTCTTCCTCCCTGACCTGGGAGCTCCATCCAGTGTCAACTAGAGCCCCGACTGGCTCTGGCAACCACCTGCCCTGACCGTAATGCTAACCCCACTTGTCTGCTGGAGATGGAGGCTGGGATAGCCTCAGCGGCTGCTTAGGGAGCAAAGGTGAACAAAGCTTGCCCCCAGTCTCTGTTGTGACAACCACATAATAAACCTCCTCAAATGGCAGAGAATCAGCAGCTGAAGTGGAGGAAGCAGGTCACCCGAGTTCTCAAGGACGTCCAAAGCCCAGCACACAGTCAGGTGATACCTTCTAGACTCTCCAAGTTAGGTCTGAGAATGCTCAGACGCGCCAGAGCCCTCTGTGAGAACAACCTGCGCACACCACCACTTCCACCACCAGTCATTTTCCTTACTCTGTCTCTGCTAAAGTGAGAGCAGTGAGTTTTCCAGCCATGAAAGATGGGTTGAATCAAAAAGAAACTAGGACTGGGGCTGGCCCCGTGGCCGAGTGATTAAGTTCACGCCCTCCGCTGCAGGCAGCCCAGTGTTTCATTGGTTCGTATCGTGGGCGCGGACATGGCACTGCTCATCAAACCACGCTGAGGCAGCGTCCCACATGCCACAACTAGAAGGACCCACAACGAAGAATATGCAACTCTATGTACCGGGGGGCTTTGTGGAGAAAAAGGAAAAAAAATAAAATCTTTAAAAAGAAAGAAACTAGGACCGTCCTGCAGGGCCAGGCGCTTCTGGCTGAGTGTGTGGGCCCAGGCACCTCCTCTTACCAAGTTTTCGTTGGTCAGCCGGGTGATCTCATGCTGCAGGCTGGCCTCGATGCGGGCCTCCGGGGGCAGCTGCAGGTTCTGGGCCAGCAGCTGCTGCTGCCGGTTGTTCTCCTCCTTCAGGCTCTGGATCTCCCCGCGGAGGGCTTCAGCCTCATTCTCATGGCTCCTCTTCTGCGACTGGAGCTGGGATTCCAGGAGCCTGTGGAGAAGCCACACAGGTAGGAAACGGAGATGACCCTAGAGTCCCTGCGTGGTGGGTGCAAGGCTTCGTGCTCACTTGCAAGGGCAGGAAAAGTGGGTGCTCTTTAGTGTCTGTGTAACTTCTGACTTGATTAAAGTCAAGAAATTCAAACAAAGGCCAGAAATGAATGCTCTCATATTTGTGTCTTTCTGAATTCCTGCTACAAATACAAAGTTCTCAAAGGCCCTGAGAAACAGGAGCATTTTAGCTCTTTTGAAAGGTTCATAGGAAATGGTGACTAAAATAATCAATTAAAAGACATAGCTTTAACCTGGCTTACCACATTTACAATCTAGCATTTAAGTTGGCAAAGACAGGACCTTTCCTGCAAAATAACTCTGCACGATAAAGGGCTAGGTTACAAACTCCCCATCCAGTTAAATATGCCTTCAAGAATTTCAGTGTTAACAATTTCAGGCAGAGGGTGTGACCAGGGCCCATTTTTACTTTCTACTCTTATCTCTGAAGGACAGAAAGGTTGGAGTGGTACTCTGAAATATACACAGATTTACCCAAGGCAGATAGACAGTTCTGGAATTTCATATATATATTTTCTAAATTTGTCATCTTTTCTCTCCCTATAAATTTCCATATTAGTAACAGAATCCTAACAAGACATGTTTTTAGAACATAAATATTAATAGGACCAACAAACTGTTACTGGTTCTCTGAGCAAACATACAAGTCAGCTGCGTCCCCAAGCAGGCTGGCCACTGGCAGTGAGAATACAGAGAAATAGCATCCTCCCTTTACCACACACCCTGACTTCTACATTCACCCCTCTTCCAAACACAAACAATGTTATGGGTAGGAATTAACCAATATGAAGAAAGAAAAGACACTCTTTTATTCTAATCCCTTTGGTTACCAACTGCTGGGCAAAACTTACGATGCCATTGCAAGCAAACTGTTAGCAGCAGACTAAAAATATTTTAGTGATTATAAAATTTCAAAAGGATTTGAACCAATAACACCACAAAGTTAATGACAATGATTTATGATTAGAACAAACAAAGCAGAATAAGCAGAAGCCCCCTGAATGAATAGTATACTATTTATAAAATTTAATCAGTAAAATGGTATTTTTATGAGATTTTTAAGATACAAATATCACTAGAGCAGAAGAGTGTCTGTGCTGGAAAGGTGTCGCTGTTTCAGTTTTGTCTGCTGTCTCCTAAACAGATTTAACATACTGAGTTTGGGGAATTATTTTGAACTGCAGCAATGCAGGAACCCCTCCTGATTTGCTGTTTCACAAATTTGAATTTCATGATAACCACATAGAATGCCAAACCATGTACTTAATACTGCTGTTAGGCAGCATGATAATCATATGTAAGAATGTAGCCACACTGCCACAGGCACATGTATCCTTTAGATTGATCATCATTCCAAACAAGCAGCTGCCAAGTAATCGGGATTAATCTCTCCTACAGTAGTTTGGGCTCTAGTTCAAAGGTTTTGGCATTCTTCCAACTCCTAGTGAGATATTCACAAATTTTTAGCGTCTGAAGAGAACTCTAGGAGCATCCTTCACTTATGGGCCGCAACTCTTATATTCACCATCAATCCATTTCAACTTTAATAGCATCCCTTAGTGGAGAAGGTTTTTAAGAATGTTTTTGGTTGAATGTTCTAAGTTTTACTGAAATTTACCCAGGAAGACAATTAAAGTACAAGAAATACAGAAGTTAAAGTCAGGACGCCACTGTTAGTAAGAAAAACAACAAATTAATAACATTCCATTGCGAGGAGACAAATATAACCTGTTGGCTTGTTTTAACCCTTCATAAACCAGCCACAGCTCTCCATCCTCATTCAACTCATGGCAATCCATAGCAGATGATCTTCCATGCAAAAGGAACAACAATGCAAAACACAAAGGGACACAGGATGGTAATGAGATGATGATGGTCAAGAGGAGCACATGGTATTTCAATATTTTATTGTCAATAAGATTGTTTTTATTAATTACAGATGACTTTAAGACGTTACCACAGAAATTATTTTTGGTTAATTTAAAAAAAAATGGGTAACATGTAACATCACACATAAATGGGTATCCATTAAATCAAGAAAAATCAAGGATCTAGAGCTCTTTTTTCTGCAAAATAAGAAACGACTGAAAAGGTGAGAAAGAGGTTCATTTTTAACATTTTATTCAGTTGGCAGAATGATCTTATATGTCACATATTATATTAGAGACTAACCACAACAGTCACACATATGGAATGAAAACTTCAGCTACTGTCTTCATGTGGCAATCTTCCCAATCCATTTCAAAACGAAGTTTTAAGTCTTCTGGGTAAGAACTTGTTTTAGCTTAATAAAATCTGATTTCCTATTTTCAAAATTGTTTTAAAAAATTCTTACAGGAGTAATTTATAAATAAGAATATGTCCAAAGTTCTCAGCTTTTATGACACAACTTTTAAAACATTTTTGCATCAAATATTAATTATACAACCTGGGGAAACTGCTTTTATATTAGAGAAATGACAGATTTTATTAAAAGTATGTATAATTAATAAATAATAATGACAAAGTTGATCACAGGATTTTTCAACCTAGGGTGTGAAAACAATATTTTTGAGTGTTTGCTAAGTGTCAGACACTGTTCTACATCCTTCCACATCTATTATTTCGGTTAGTTCTCCCAGTAACCCAATATATATGATTTGCCACATTGCAGAGGAAGACACGGAGGCTTAGAAGTAAGATACCTGTGGAGGTTACAGCTGGCAAGTAGTGGAGCCCAGGGCTATCTGACTGGAGCCCAGGTTCTTATGCCTCCTCCTAGACTTTTGTTGTTGATACAAAGTTTACACAAAACAAATTCCAGAGAATGCTCTTCTGTTTTCCTTCTACCATCTCTCCCTGGAGAGCTGACCTATTTGCATGGCCTCAACTGCATTATTATATGCTGATGACTTCAAAATTTATATATCAGACTACACATCTCTCCTGCTCCAGGTCTATATTTTCAACTGTCTAATGGATTTCTCTCCTTGGATGTCTTTCTAGTTCCTCAGATTCAATATTTGTAAGTCTATTGATTATTTCCACACCCCAGATGTAGGATCATGAAATGGCATCAGTGCATCCAACCAAGTACTGGGGCAGACACTTCAGTCACCCTCCACAAGTCCCTATCCCTTGTGCACACGTCCAATAAGCCACAAGGCTTCCTGACCTCATCTTCTTATGTATGTTTCAAAGTGTCCTGTTTCTCTCAATCCCAACTGCCACCAACCAAGTCAAAGTCACCATAATCAGTCATTCAGTTACAACAATAGCCTCTTAACTACTCTTTATGTTTCCAATCTTGTCCCACTACAATTTATTCTCCAACATAAAAGCCAGGGCTGGCTTTCTAAAATTCAAATATATCATTCTCCTACTTAAAACCTTTCAACAGCTTCCACTGTCATTGGAGTGAAATCCAAATTCTCTTGGCTGTCTCTCCAACTACCTACAAACTCTGTGAAAGTAAGGATTGTATTTACCTTGCTTACTGCTATACTCCCAGTGTGTGACACAGGGCCTGGCATGAAGCAGGCACACAATACATATCTGGTGATCGAATAGCTGAGTGGATGGATGAACAGTACAGTAGAGCTCTTGCTATACTAAGACATTCTTTGATAGAAGATATGCTTCTAATTTACCTTCATAAATTAAAATTTAAGTTTAACCAAGTAGTTCCATAAAGCATTCTCCACTCTTGCCCAAAAAAGAAGATAACAAGTACCTTACATTTTGCATGACAATATTCTGTAGTTTGTGAAGTATTTCTGTATACCAATCCTGATACTAGGCATCAGGAGACCTCAGCTGCACACTGATAATACAAATCTCCAGAACTGTCTTTCTCTGTGATCATCGCTGACCACATTCGTTTAAGCATGCAGTCTTTTAAGTTCAGAGTTCAATAGAATGAAGGCCCTGTTGAGAAGTAGGGGGTGGTAGGAAGGCTGAAGGAATTCCACAGATGAGCCTTCACTTTGTGATAACCTCAACTATAGGGAAAGCTTTCGGGAAAGTTCAGTCATCTAGTGACCGTGTAAATCCTGTACTCTCAGTCAGCCCACCCGAGGCTCTTAAGTGAATAGTGATGGAACTAAGTGCCGTCTGCAACTTCACTCATGTTACAGTAAATGGGATAAAACCAGAGTTAGGATTTTCTCAGAACCTCTTAGGAAATGTGACAAAAACCTGGTCTCGAATATCAAGATCCCACCCTAGAAGTCATAGTACCATTTTAGAATTAATTATATAGCCAACACTGACGTGATTGCAGATACTTCGTCACTTCTCTTCACACTAAGTTTCAATTAGTGAGAGCTGCAGTTGCCCCTACAAACCTTCACAGATAACCATCGTGAAGAACGAATCAAAGTGACCATCCACGACAGGCCAACAGTGAGAAACTGGTTTTCTTCTCAAGGCGGTCTCTCAAGCCTAAGACCCTAAATATGCAGAAATATATTCCCTGATGTAAAGAATATTTTCCCTGACATCTCTCATCAATAATGCTACCTTAAATTTTGAGATTTTAACTAGGACTCTTTGGAAACCTTGGATTCCCAGTGAAGGTCAGTTGATGTCTAATAAAGCAATGCATAAACACTTTGACTATATAAGAGGCTGGCTTGAAGACTAAGGATCGATATGATTATACATGAATTGATATAATCATTGATGTGATTACACGAATAAAAGAAGTATCAACTTACCTGTTTGTTTCTTTCAAACCAATGTATGCTTGTGCTATTTCGCCTTTATCTTTCATTTTTTGTACATCTTCCAAAAGTATTGTGGAATCTGTCATTGTATTCTGAAGGGGGAAATAACACATATCCACATTAAGAGTCAACTCAAAAGACTGGGACCACATACAACATTTTTTGTTCCTCCAGAATAGGGAGGTTTAAGTACTCCAGCACACCTCTGCCCCACCAGAATGTCAGCCCCAGCTTTGTGCATCTACAGAGGAGAGTGGGGCACACGCAGTTAAGAGAAAAAGGTACCTTCAGTCCCTCTGCTTAGAATCCCTGATGCTCTACTACAAAACGGGTGAGATTCCAGAGTACCACTGCCCTGTAAATAAAATCACTGACAGACTACGTGTGTTTTACATTATGTGAAATACACATATTCCATTAAATAGTTCCTTGGTGTACTTGCTTGATTATTGTTCTAATGCTGTGTGTGTGTGTGTGTGTATATATATATATATATTATACAGCATTATATCTATATATAGCATAAATATCTATTTCTAAGTGTATATATACACACACACTTTATATATAAATATATATATATTTCAAAGTATATATACAACATTAGAACAATAACCAGGCAAGAACACCGAGCAACTATTTAATGGAATGTACAAAGCTGTTCTTTCTACTTCTTTCTAACCAGTTATAATAAAACAAACGTCCCAATAAAACACTAAAAATTTGACATAAAGCTCATTTTTCCACTAAAAACTCAGTACAAAAAAGGTGGTGTTCAGATGATATGCTTCAGAAAAGTTTTTCTCCCATCTTTGAATATATATAAAGGGGAAGGGTCTAGCTCCTTGTAAATATCTACCACCTGCTGTTATTCTTCTTTCCTCTGTTACAGTATAGCACGGTACATAAGCCTTTGAAATAAACATCTGGCAGGTTTTGTATAATGATTTTGTATAAAAAGGACTATTTTCCTAACATTTTTACTTCATGTGTTATTTTTCCTTTTGGGTTTAATCTGTCTGACAACCAACATAATTTCAAAATCTTGCTTCTACTCAGCTACTCTTTATCTTTCCTAAAGCAGGGCAAAAAGAGACAATAAGAACACTGCTCCACAGCCTCTAAACAATAATACACTTGAGAACCCGGGGCCCATCCTGTCTATCTAAATAGTCTACATCGGATTCTTTAGTCGACGTTTGCTCTAAAGCCAGGCCTCACGAGGAGGTGGAGTTAACAACACACACTTCAAACACCAGGATCTCCGAGACCAGTTCCAAGGCGACTTTAATGCCAACTAGAGGCCTACAAATACCTGCTTTTCAAATTCAGTGTTTATTAGAAATATCCTGTAAAAAAATCCTGTCCTTTTGTGAGTTTATAAATGCATCCTTAGTGAAGACCAAATATAATCTGATAAAAGCTATTAACAAGAACTCATATTTTACTGAATTTTAAAAATCTTTCCCATGAACACCACATGCAGCAGCATTTCTTTTTTAAAATTATTTTATTTATTTATATATTTATTTGAGGAAGATTAGCCCTGAGCTAACTGCTGTCAATCTTCCTCTTTTTGCTGAGGAAGACTGGCCCTGACCTAACATTCATGCCCATCTTCCTCTACTTTATATGTGGGACGCCTGCCACAGCATGGCTTTTGCCAACTGGAGCCACGTCCGCACCCGGGATCGGAACTGGCGAACCCCGGGCCGCTGAAGCAGAACGTGCGAACTTAACCGCTGCACCACTGGGCTGGCCCAACAGCAGCATTTCTTTAGCTATGTTTTATAAATATTTTAGTACACATTTCACAGAAAATTTCTTTTCCTCTTTCCCAGAAAGGCATAAAATCTTTCTATTTGATAAAGGGCCATACTCAGATTTTTAAGTTTTAAGTAATAACTCTCAAAGACTCAGTTTCTGTATTAAATAATGCTACACATATTTTCTGATATCTGAGGCCCTACATGATGTGGCTTTGAACTTTTAGTAAATTAGGTAACTTGGTCTAATTAACTAATCCAAAGAAAAGACAGGCTTCTTAGCATACTGTTGTCCTGGTAGCAGGTAAGCAGCCAGTCCTTCCCTCGCCTGGCCTGCCTTCGCTAAGGAGCGGGGGCTGGGGCACGGGATCAGACTTGGACTGCCAGCACTAGGAAGTTCCTGACTCACTGCTCAGTTTGTGTCCCGAGGCCAGTGACCAGAACTTCTGAAAGGGTTGCACCACATAGGAAAATCCCACCCTTTCCAGGAAGGGTGTGCTCAGCTCCTCAGGCTCTTCCTCACCCTTGGCCAACAAACCCACAGCTGGTAGAAATGAGATCACGGGAGAGCCTGTGGTTTGAGTGCACTACAATTTAAGGGCTTCCCTCCCCTGCCCGTGGATGGCCTCCCACAACTACCACAGTGAGTCACAGAGCTGACTATGAACTAAAAGTCACGGAGAGCTCTCTGTGATCTAGGTTGGTGCCTACTGCATCCATTATTTTCCCACTGACTTTCCAAATAGGAAGGGTCAAATAGGATATTAATTTGTAAATATCAAAATACACTTAGTGGCCAGAAAGCATCAACTGCATATATTGGAGGATACTTATAAACCAAAAATTAGGATTAAATAGAAGTATTTACTAAAAATTTTATAATTACCTTGTCATCCTGAAAATCACAAGTCAGCATGCACAAAAAACAAATGGAGAAAACAATAAACCCTTAGTTCCACAAATAAATTCCATCAATGAGTCCCCATCATAACAGACAAAAGCTAACTGTAAAAACAACCATGAGCTGCTTCTCCTAAAACTAACTCAGTATATAAATTAGTATTCATGGAAGTGGCATAAGGTGGACATTAATATATATTTATGTGGTGGCAACTCTTAATTCCCAGGAACAAGTGATTGAGATTCTTTTTGAGTTGTTTTGGTTTTTCTAATTATAAAGTATTTGTGAGTATGTAAGAAAATGACCCTGCTGTTAATGTATATGGTGAAATTCTTAGCCAGGTCTGTGAGAGTTACAGTAATGTCCTGATAGGAGGCCCTTCGTCTGAGTGAAGCCTCCCTGAACACTCGTGGAGGCGGAACAGATAAACCAGATGTGGCTGGGCTGGATCACCACCCAGCTCGCAGGGTGTCACTCACCACTGCCCTGCAAAGGACTTGTGAAATGATGTGTCTCTCTGACTAGAAACTGAAGGGGACAAACAGCCCTGCATCTGAAAGGTCCCAATCACTGTCATGGGCATTTTTCCTAGGAAAGAACAAGCTGCTGCCATGCATAGGTTGGGAGCTTGGGGAGCAGGGATCTTGGTTAGACAGGACCAGCCCATAGGGGCTGGAGAGCAGTGGTCACACAGAATATGTGAAATGGGTAAGAGTGTGTGATACCAGAACTATGTGCTCTGTTTGCTGGATTGTTTTTATGCTCCTTGGGTCATTGTCCTTTTCCTTTCCTTTAACTTTTACTAAAGTTTCTTATGAGTATACCAGTTTGTCACAAAGAGACCAGAGAAAGGAACCTGGTTTTGGACTCTGCTCCAGTTAGCATGCAAAGGGAGCCATGGTAATCATGGGAACCAAACTGAGACAGCCTCGGGGAAGGTGGGATGTATAGGGCCAAGCCAAAGGAGAGATTCCCCTTCTGAACTCTTCTCATTTCAGACTTCCGGGGTTTGTGATTTGTTTTAAAATACGGAAGCCCATTTCCTTTTTTTCTGGGAAAGACTCACTCTGAGCTAACATTTGTTGCCAATCTTCCTCTCTTTTTTTCCCCTCTTCCCAAAGCCCCAGTACATAGCTGTATATTCTAGTTCTTCTATGTGAGCTGCCACCACAGAATGGCCACTGACAGACGAGTGGTGTGGTTCTGCACCTGGGAACTGAGCCAGGGCCACTGAAGTGGAGCGCACCAAACTTTAACTGCTAGGCCATCAGGGCTAGGAAGCCCATTTCTTTATATACCTCCACTTGTTACTGGGATTTCTTTTCCCCCAAGATTATTTAGTCAGATATCTTGTTTTCAGAATTTGCTATTTTCTGGATCAGGGTTGGTCCCAGGTGTGAAGTGTCTTTATCAAATCCAAATGTTAGGTGCCAGGTTCAGTATGTTAACCACATGCAGAACTATTATTTCTAAGACAAGTATTCTCAGATCTCTCAGGCATCCAGTTCATTATATATCATAGTCATTTTTTATATGGCATGCCATGCAGCCAGGATACTGGATTGCCTGAGTCTCGGTAACACTTGGCTGCATGAACATGGGCAGGGACACAGGTCAGGTTTTAATATATTACTCAGATTCCCTCTGATGGCAAATGACAAAAAGGCCCATTTCTCACCAGCACATGGCGGCCTTGGGTCCCAAATTACCTGAAGGCAGGGGAGGACTTCAAAGGGCCATCTGGATCCTCCAGCATGGGTCCTTTCAGTTGAACCAATAACACAGCCCCTCCCAGCAGGGACAGCTCCCCTATTAAACAGAACTCCCTGAAGTGAGCAGAAATCACCTCCGGGTAACTTCCACTCACTGATGTCATGTCTAACCTTTTCATATGCTACCTTTCCAGCTAAACAAGCTATTTTCAACAAATAATTTTAAAGTTATATTTAATGCCTTTCCACAGCAAGGCAATTTATGGATTTTTGGTCAAAATTTATCGTGGCCAGATTACTACAAAAAGTTTCATTTTAAAAGCCCTTTGCTCATAAGTGAGAGATGAAACTTTGAAGATGATTTTGGATTTCACTTGCTTTTTGCTCACTCCAGTTGGCATTGGCAACAGTTTTAAAACAACATTGAAATTTTTTAAAAAGGATGATATCCTCAACTAGACTAAAAACTGCTCTTTAGTGTTTGCTTCTTTATGTATTGGAGGGAAAGGAGAGGGAGAAATGGAGGCCAGCACCTACTTTACCCTCTTGCCCACACTTACCTTGGGTTGGATGGCCTCTTTCTGGCTCACCAGCTGAGACCTCAAGATGAGGACCTCCTCCTTGCGGACATCGAGCTCCTCACTCACAGAGGTCAGCTGCTCCATGAGGACACGGTAGGCTGGTGCACCTGGAGCGGTCACCTCCGGGGCACTTTTCTCACTGAGTGCCTTGCGTAACTCATTTAGCTCATTTTTCAGTTTTTTGTTTTCTGATTCTAGTTCTTGACGCTGTGTGAAGAGACAAGGAACAGTTCATTGCTGTCGTCCTCAACTTTACATCGGGATACTCACCTTCCCCGAAGATGGCAGAAGAATTCTGCTGGAAAAGACTGTCAGAGCTACCCTAGTGAACGGCTTCTAGGTGCTACTGGGAACTCTGTTCACTAAATTAAGAAAGTCATCAAGGGGAGTTGAGCAAGGTGAATGGTAGTTTGCTTCATCAATCCAAATTCCAGAGTCAAATTTATTCCAGGCCTGCCCAGGGTGTGTTCACAGGCCTGGAGAGATTGCTGAGTCCCAAGGGGTAAGTTTAGCTAAGAAGCCCAGTTTTGTTTGTGGATAATACTAGGGCAAGTATGAGAGTCTAGTTGGTCAGGTTACTTCCAATGAATGGTTCTGATGAGCAGATCCCTGAAACCTTGAGTAGCATCCTCTTATTTCCTTTGTAAAGCAAAATGGAAAGACCACTGAAAAACGAGGCTTTTCACTTCTAATAAAAAAATTACATATCATTTAAACTAATAAAATTCTCTTTAGTGTGTGGTGTTTTTTTTTTTTTTTGAGGAAGATTAGCCCTGAGCTAACATCTGCCACCAATCCTCCTCTTTTTGCTGAGAAAGACTGGTCCTGAGCTAACATCCGTGCCCATCTTCCTCCACATTATATGTGAGACGCCTGCCACCGCATGGCTTGATAAGCGGTGCATAAGTCTGCACCTGTGATCTGAACCAGCGAACCCCAGGCTGCTGAAGCGGAACATGTGAACTTAACCGCTGGGCTACAGGGCTGGCCACCCAAAAATTCCCTTTAGTGTTTTGAAGTGTGCTTGCGAAGTTGCTGGCAAAACCTTGGGAGGTGGCAGGAGAGGAGAGACCGCCTCTTCCTTCAGCCACCCAGACGGACATACACATCCTTTACCCCCTCCATACTTTCTCTTATTCTCAGGCATCCTCATGCCACCAGTTAGCACCGCCCTCTGTACACTCTGCTTAAACAGTGGCATTAGGAACCAGAATTGAGTTCTGACACAAAATTCTATTTACTGACACTAAAACACAAATGCCACAGGATACCAGTTGGGAAAGTGAAGTAGACAGTCATATAAAAGCTCCGAGGTGGGGCTGGCCCCATGGACGAGTAGTTAAGTTTGCACGCCCTGCTTCGGCGGTCCAGGGTTTCGCCAGTTTGGATCCTGGGCATAGACATGGTACCGTTCATCAGGCCATGCTGAGGCGGCATCCCACATGCCACAACTGGAAGGACCCACATCTAAAAATAAGCAACTATGTACTGGGGGGCTTTGGGGAGAAAAAGGAAAAGAAAACAAAACAAAAGCACCATGGTACCTTACTTAGCACATGACATAAGGCCTCATGAGAGTGTAAGTGAGACACTTGTGTATAAAGATAAAATATTTTATTGTTTCTTCCAGAGAAGCAATCATGGGTATGTAGCACCATATCATACCTTTCAACATGTTATGGTAAAACTATTTAAAGTTCTTTTTTTTTTCCTAGTTTAAGAATATATAACGCTTTCTTTCATGAATTAATCCATTTTATATGAAAATGAATGCTCCTTCCTATCCCCAGTCTCCCACCAACTGGTTATCAGATTCATATGGCTCATTTCTGCAACAGAAAACACATGAATGTCTTTACTTTGACAGCTAAGCTCTCATGCAGTGTTTCCCAAACTTCAATGTGCGTCAGAAGCACCTGGAGGACAGATTGCTCGACCCACCCCCAGAGCTTCTGATCCAACAGGTCTGGTGTGAAGCCCACAGATTTGCACTTCCAACAAGTTCCCAGGTGATGTTGATGCTGCTGGCCCAGGACCACATTTTGAGAAACACTGAACTAATACCTGGGAACTCTGTGATCTGGGCTTTATTTTTAACATACTACAGGAGAATGTCTTTATTTGTCCATTTTTGTGTGAGGCAGGCAGAGGGAGAAAGTCTGACGATCAGATTCCTACCCCCATTCCTTTGGCTTGTCCCAGCTCATCCCACCTGATTCCTGTCTTGTGTGACCCGTATCATGATCCGGTCTAGCAGACAAAGAGCACAAGAGGCAATGGACAGTAAGAATGAAAGAGACGACCCTTTGCTGCCACCCTTTTCTTTTTCCATAATCATAAATACTACCCAAGTAGTACTTTGATTGAAGGAGCAAGAGATTTACTCATGCTATAATTTAGAAAGGGCAAATGGGTCCTTTAGGGTATTCAAAAGTAAATACTATTTTTTTGTAAAAATTAGTTTTCAAACAAGTGATGATAGGAACCCAGGGTGTTTAGAAAGTTTCTGATTGTCTGGAGACCTGGATTCAAGATCAGACTCTACCACCTAACAGCCGGTCTCTTAGCTGTTCTAAGTCTCAGTTTACGAGGCTTTAGAAAGGAAAGAAACTTATTCCAGAAGTTGTAACAATGACTAAACAGGATAAGGTGTAGGAAAAACTTTTCAAACTGTAAAGTAAATACAAAGTATTATTATTCAAGTGTTTTTAAAATATCAGTGGAAAGGTTCTAACAATCTTCAGGGAAGGAGCTGATAAAAGAATTATGGCTTAGGCAGGGTAGAAGACTGGTATTCTCCATACCAGACGCCATACAGGCTGGAGAGGCAGTGGTGATCAGCAGTTCTGGACCATGGGCAGTGGGGACTCTATAGAGCAGAGGGTCCTATTTCTGTGCATAAATTTTGTTCCAAATCATAGTATTAGGAAATGATATATCAGGATTAGACTTGAAGCAACATTACTGGGGGGAAAAATACTTCATGACAGCTTAGAGAGACCCTAGCAATTCTCAAATATATATAAGGGCTTTAAAATAATGAGTTTCCTTATGCTATTTTGTGGCTTTTCTAATTTTTAGCTTTGTTTGGTTATAATCATAAACCTTACTATAATTTTCCAGCTATTCTAGACTATAATTTGCCAAAGCAGAAAACAGTAAAAAATTGACATAAGCTAGAAAAAAATCTGAGAAAAATAAGTTTAAGACTAATAAGTTAATTAATAACCTAAAAAACTTCTGAAGCTGGGGGTGTCTTGATAGCTGACAGCCTAATAGCTCAGACACACTTCTCCACATTACCCCCCTCCTTCCAACTGTTTTTATGAAATAAGAATATGTTTCTACTCTACAAACTAATATCTAGCTTCCTTTCTCTACAAACACGTAGTTTCGGTGGGGTTTGGTGGTTGGAGCATGGGGTTTGGAGCAGATATCCACGATCAATTCCTGTTCCTGTTGGTTTCTAGCGGGGTGATTCTAGGGAAGTTACTTATACCTTGGCCTCAATTTCCTCATCTGTAAAATGGGAACTAAAATACTTATTTGCAGAATTGTTGTAAGAGTTAGAGCTGATATATGTAAAGTATCTGTATTTAAAAATGATGGTGATAATGACAGCAGCCAACATTTGCTGGGTACTTACTCTGTGTCAGGCACTATTCTAAGCAGTTTACATGGATTACTTCATATAATCCTCATGATAGTCCTATAAGATAAATATTATCATCTGCCTTTTATAGATGAGAAAACTGAAGCACAGAAAGCCATCAGGTGCCAGATCTAGTATTTGAACTGAGGCAGTGTGATGCTAGAGTCCTTGTCCTTTACTACCTTCCACAACCTCAATGGCAGCTACTGCTCCTGTTTCTGTTTAGACCGAAGTCTAGCTTATATGAAATGGAATCTATAAAAGGAGACAACACAAAGCTAGAAGTAATGCCTGACTAAAGGTTAAGCTAGGGTCTGTGGTGTCCTTAAAGACGTTCTCTGAGAAAAAGGGAGGCTCTGAGGAGGTCCCTTGCCAAAACAAGACATTCAAAGTCTTGGGCAGAAAATTCCCATTACCTTAAGTGACTCATACTCCAGTTCTGCACCTCTAATTTGCGGTCTTTCTTCTTCCTAGGGAAAATATAAAGTTAAAAACTTTATAAATAAGTAGTTATGTTTTAATTGCCACATTTTTTCTCTTAGAATATTTACTTGCTTTCCAGAAAATGGTGAGGAAAGGTTAGCCCTCACTACCTGAACCAAATGCTGCTTGGTTAACGTACTTCTGGACCGGGTTCCCCTTAGAGAAGAGACTGCAGAACTGCACATAAAGTCCCAGCCTCCAGCTCAGGTAGCCCGTGGCCCTCGTGTGGGACAGCACTGCGCACCTTGGCCTTGCTGCGGAGCACCTGCTCCTCCTTGCGGTCCAGCTCATCCTGCATCACCTGCTTCTCCTGCTCCAGCTCTGTGACCCGCTTCTGGAGCTTGAGGAACAATGACATGTCCAGAGGCACCTTCTTCTCGCTTGGCTCCTAGACCCCAGAAAACAAGACATTCAAGACGATCCACAAGATGTACAAGCTAATGAGAAAATGATAAACGGCCCAACAAAAAAATAGGCAAACATATAGAAGAAATATGAATGATCAAAGAATAGTCAAACAACATGCTCAGTTTGGCAAATAAGTGAAGAAATGCAAATTCAACAACAGTAAGGTGCTACTTTTCCCTCATCAGATTGGCAAACACCGAAAAGATTAATAACCTCATGTGTTACTAACAATGTCTTACGTGACACTGGTGGAAGTATAAGTAGGCCTTTTAAAAGGCCAAGTTATTAGCTGCATTTATTAAAATTTAAATGTGTATACTCTTTAACCTAGCAATCTATGTTTAAGAATTAATCCTACAGAAATAGCTACACAAGTACACAAAAATACATGGAAAAAGATGTCCATTGCAGCATTTTTTATAAACGCAAAAAACTGGAAAGAAACTAAATGTCAGTCAATAGGAGAGCTGCTTAAATAAATTACGGTATAGCCAAACTATGAAATATTTTATAGCTGTTAAAAAGAATAAAGTAGATTTATATGAGTACATAAGTTCTAGATAAAAGACAAGTTGCAGGACAGTATTTATATTATGATCTTATTTTTGTTAAAAAACCAAATATATGTGGCTTTTAAATATACCTAATACAAGTATACAAAATGTAGAAAGCCATCAATGGTTATCTTGGAGAATGGGAGGTACTATGGGAAAGTTTCATCTTCTATTTTACACTTTCTGTATTTGAATTGTTTACAATGAGCATGCACTACTTTTGTAATCAGGAAAAATGATTTTTGAAAAGATGAAGTGCCAGCATAAATATATATATTTTTTGATATATTGGGACCAGAGAGAAAAGTGAAAAACCAAAACATATATAGCCCTTAAGAAGCTGAAGGATAACCTAGTAGCATTTTAAAAATATTTCACTTGGTTCTAACACAGAACCACAGTGAGAACTACTAGAATAAACAAAGTTACACGAAAGAAAGCTAAGCAGACGGAAAAATCTAACACCATCATGGAAGTTCAGAGAATGCCTTAATTGTCCTACCTTGTTTACTTCGAGTTGGAACTTTTAATGAGGTGAGAAGAGAAAGAACTGTAGCATTACATTTAATGGAGAGGATAGAGTCTCTTTTTGTTAGAGAGAGAACAGTAACAATAACTTAGTTACTTAAATGGTCACGGTATAATTCTTAACTGATTAGCAGGTCTCATATTTCTAATTGTCAAGTTTTAAAAGGAATGTTTTTTCTGATATAAAAGCAAAGCAAGCTTTTATAAAGAATTTAGGAAATAAGAAAGGTACAAAGAAGAAAAACACAGGCATAATCTCATATCCAGAAAAAATCCACAATTTTTGTCCAGTCTTTCTTCTATAAAGATTGTAAGAGTATTTTTCATTATAATTTTGTATTGTCTTTTAAACTTAGTATATTACAGTTGTTTGCCAGGTTTACAATACGATATTTGAAATCATAATTTAAATGGTTTTATTAACATGAGTACCATAATTTGCTTAGCTATTACCTTACTGATCAGTATTGAGGTTTCTAATTTTTTGCTATGGAAATATACTAAAATAAACATCCTAGTACATAAATATCTAAACATTAACATCTTCAAGTCTGCTAAATTAGTTGGGCCAGTTTATGCTTCCATCAGTAACCACACAACCTTGCCTTGAACAGGAATGACTTAAGTTATTAAAAAAAAATTGGCTCAGTCGATAGACCAAAAAGCGGTATTTCGTTGTCGTTTTAATTTACATTTCTTTGCCTTTTGATGAGGTTGAATAATTTTTGTATTCATTAGCTATCTTTGGTCTTTTGTGAATTCTTAGTAGTGCCAAGTTCAGTATTATTCCAGTTCTAAAAAAACACCAAAGAAGAATCAATTAAACCAAGAGGTGGGGCATATGTAGGCTGTCATTCATTTATCCACAAACTAGTTAGACCTGACTTTTTCTTACTGCTCAACAGTAAGAGGAAGTTGAGGTATCTGATCTTCACCACAAAATCTGTCCTGACCTAGCGGAACAGAGAGGACATCCTGCCTGAACACAAAATTACTACAGAATTTTATTCACATAAAAACTTATTTCTATACTTCCCCAAAATACTTATATTTGAGCTTATTTACAACGTAAACATTCCATCTTATGTATTTTTAATGTTTGTTTATCTAAAACTGATGTCACTGAAATTTTGAATTATTTTTTTAACTCTATAATAAAAGCTTTCACCCCATGAATGAATATAATACTTCATTCATTTTACCTAAAATGTCAGCATTTGGGAATCATTCCTCTCACCCTTGAATGAGCATTTTTGTCTAAAAGGAATCCTCCTATTAAAATGGGATGGGGGCACTCTTTCGCTATCAGCTAATACTACATAAAGAATTAGTTGATTGCTAGATAAGAACAAATTCTATAGATAGGAATATTAAAACAGGAGATGGAAGAACACAAAAAATAACATTTGACAACTGCAAAATTGCTTGAGGCATAATGATTGGTAATTATTTAAGAGTGCATAGGATGTTGCCCATTCTTATCCCTAATGACACATCTGATTAAAGAGATAGTATTTGTCCTCTCTATACCACATGAGCAAGAAGGAAGATTGGGTCATCTGGCTCAGAGAAGTTTTTGGGGTTTTGTTTTGCTTTCCTTCCTTAGTAAGGATTTTTGTCATCGAGGGCTTTTCCAAGAGAGGTGAAGCTTTGAAACTGACCTAAAAAATAACAAGTTTCTTATCTGAGGAAAATCAGGAAGATAACAGAATTTATTCACAAAATTACCACTACAGGCCTGGCAGTCATTCTGGAATCACTGCTAACAATAGCTGAGAAAGTTACAGTGATCTCTACCTGGGCTGACAGGTATGAGGAAAATCAGGAACAGGAGCAGAACTGGGATAATTAGTCAATGGCTAGTAAGAAAGGTGCTGGCAGGGCAGGGAGAAGCAATGGTTCCAAAAAAATGTAACCCCAGACTAGGAAGATGCTGGAATGTGGGAGGGCTGCAAAGCAAGCGGAGCTGTAGGTGAGTTCTCCAGAGAGAAACAGCAATGGAGGTGCCATCATGACATGTGAACAGCAAATCACAAGTTTGGCAAAGCTAGAAAGACATTAATTCTTTTTTATATCAAATTTTGTTGTTATTACATGAGGTTGGAAACGGTGTTCCAAAACAGTCTGAAAGACCCCTCTCCATCTATTTTAATTTTTAAAAAAATCAATTCATTAAGAAGGATGGGCCCATTATTTTCCCAGCACCAGATTCTAAAAGAGCTACTTGGGGATATTACACATAGGAGTTGAAAGTTTTCCTTTAGTTTGTTAGGAGCAATTTGTAAATCTGGCCATTACAGAGGTAGTTCCAGTAAGAAATGCAAACCTGGAGTCACAAGTAATTGGAAGTACAAATTCACAGCCATAGTCTTAGTCTGATACTTTTCTCCTGTCTCCCTTCCCTTCTGATAATCAATCTCTCTTTTTCTACTACCAGTTGTATAGATTTCCAACTTTCTGATCCTGACCACAACCAGTCAGAATGGTAGCATGGTCACTGTTTATTACATCAAAAACACTTATTTCTTGAACATTTACAATGTATTGAACACTGTTGCAAGTGTTTACAAGCATGGCTAGTTCAGTGGAAAGCCTCCCCCATCACTGAAAGAAGACTTCCAGGGGCATGAAGTATTGCTTCCGGCCAGTGCAAGTGGAGGGCAGTACACAATACTCCAAGATCTGTCTATGATTTGTGGAGCACAATTCATATGTCATCATTCAAAAGAGACGAGAAAAATCTAAATCTCACTCTAATCTTCCTCTTAACGTGAGAAAACATTTGGCAGAAAACAGATGACAATTAGAAACAAAAAGGTTACCCTTCCCCTCAAATCTGTGAGAATTTAGAGAAAACTTGAAAAGACTAGAGACCCTGACAAATACTGTTACTAGTAAAAATTAGGCAAAGCATATAAAAGTTTTTGACTTTAAAAATTTAATGTCATCAATCAAAACTACCAACAAGAGGCCTCTTTGCTCTGAGTTCAAAACAAAATAATTTGCAGCAAACACACCCTTTTTGTCATAGCTTTCCCCCTCCTGTGCAGGAGCTGCCCCTGCAGTGTCACGCTGAAGCTGACAGTTTGTAAACATACCTCCCTCAGACTCCTGGAAGGGAGTACTCCCATTAAGACCAACAGGATGCAATCCTAAAATCTTCATACCCCCTAGAGGCTCAGAAGTCATAATTTTGAAATCTTCAAAGTCTAATGTGGTGGTAGTTTATAAAGATTGCCACCACCGATTCCTCCCAATACAGATGCCTTTCCTCCCATCAAGAGATGGAGTCTACTCCTCTCCACTTGCATCTGGGCTTGCCTTGTCATTTCCTTGGACCATAGAATGTGGCAGAATTGATGCTGTGCCGGTTCTGGGCCTGGCCCTAAGAGGCCTGGCATCTTTTGCTCTTGCACTTTTAGAGCCCACTGCTTGGGCCCAGGGCAGGCCACACCAAAATATCTCACAATAGCATATTGATGATTTTGAATTAAGTTACGTGAGAAGCACTAAGGGCATACTGACCCTCCTGTCTGTTCCCCTGACAGCAGGAAGTAAATCTCCCGTGTGAAAGGTACTCTCCTGCATCCTCATCACCAGAGCTGGGGGCTCAGGGCCGAGAATCCTGCAACAAACCTCGCTAATTTACCACCTCAAGCCTAAACTCTGCTTAAATTCCTCACTATTTCCTTATGTATCCCAAACCTAAGTTTCTTTGTCCTGTCATTTCTTCACAAATTTATTGTTTCTTTGTGTAAAAGATACTTACAGTCTGCTTTGTTTATTCTCCAAGCATTATTTCTCTATTATTTTCAGTATTTATGTATTAAACTGGGTTTCTCTCCTGTTAATCTGGTCTTCTGTGAATTTTATTATTAATCCAGTCATAAGAATACACGAAGGGCAGAAAGGGGATTGTCCCCAGCCCCAACACCACTCACCATGCTGCTGAAGAGAGGTCACATGGAGAGGTCCAAGGAAGAGAACTTAGGCAGCCCAGCTGACTGCAGGGAGATGCCCCAACCAACACCATACAGGGCAGAACTGCCCAGTCAAAACCCAAAGAATTGTGAGCAATAACAAATTGCTGTCGTTTGAAACCACTAAAGTTTGGGAAGGTTTGTTGCACAGCAAGAGACAACTGGAACAACCTCTATCCTGCTATATACTGGCCATGCTGTTGTATCAATGGTCTCCAGTCTAATGTTGGCTATGGACAGAAATGGAACTGGAGAACTGCAGTACAGAATCCCTGGGTGAGAGGAGGCAGAGCACGGAGCTCCAAGCAGACAAGCCCCAGTTAGAATACTGGCTCAGCCACTTACAAGCTGGGACCTTGGACAGGTAACTTTGCCTTCTTGTATGTACGATTCCAACTATATGACATTCCAACTACAGGATGTTTTTCTTTAAAATGAACAGGATGAGATAGCAGACACTTTTCATTCCTAAGGAAAACTAAGACAAGAAGGGAAAGAATCATTTGACTTTTTTCAGCTGTTCTGTCAGAAGCAGTCTATTTCTGACTTGGCCATTTTCTCAGAATATGATACAAAAATAGAAGAGTTGTGCCTGAATTACCCATTACTGAAACTAATATCATATTTGAAAAGAAGATCTGAGAATAGGTTTGGGAACAATCTAACTTAAAGTCACTGTACTCTTCGAGTTACAGTAATATATCATTTTGGTTTCATACCACATAACACAAAACACTAAGGCAGATTTATAAGCTATTTTTCATGCATTTTGGGGGAAGAAAATTACATTGGTAAAAACTGTCAGCAAACAGAGGCAGTGCTTTTGTTAAACTCTTGGGCATTGGTATTTACAATATTCAAGGACAAAGGCTTACTTTTTAAATAATTACCTCAGTCTGAAATAAATTCATGACAGGCTGTGTTTTTTGTACACAGAATATGTTAAGGTGTAAAACGGAATTACAAAAGGGAAAATCTGGTCATTAAAATTACATTAAAAATTAAAACTAAAATGTCTATTGACAAAATCTATATGCAATAACTATGTACGTACACAGTTAACTAAGCACCTGTAAGTCACTTATGAAGAATAAACAGTTCAAAACAAATGTTACATGGGCAAATAGAGTCCACTCGGCAATGGAAATGTTCTCTGTTAACAACAGCACGGTCACATCCTACTTTTAGTGATAGGTATACCTCTGTCCTTGATGGAATGTCTTCAGTTTCCGTAATTTCAGAGCTAAAGGTGTATTCAGACTCATTGCTGCTGTGGGTGGAGTCTGTTCTCTTGTGTCCAGGCTTAGGCACGTTCTGCAAGGCAAATAAACTGGGTATGATTAACACAACGTAAATAAGCTAGGTATAGTTAAGACAGTGCCTACCTTAACTTGGTTCTAATCCTCACTCTCTGACTTGCTTATCGCAGGCCCAAATTATCTGTTCCATGTTGTCTTGACCAAACCTTTACAAAAGGGTCACCTTCTGAGCTCCACAAAGAAAGGGAAAGATGGACCAACAGGGCATGACAAGAACAGTCGCAAAACCAAATGCTCAAAGGAAAACCATCTGTGATAACTCGCAGAGTCCCCTTCAGGTTTTTAAAGTTGTGACAGTCACACCGAGTGAAGCACAGGAATGAGGCCTCAGCATCCAAGCAATGACTTTAGTATTGCAATCAATAAAACTCACCAAAATGTTCATAAGATGTGTTTAATCACAGCATAATCATTTTACTGCACTGTACTTGGGAATAAACGATAAAAAAAAAGGGGGGTTCTACAGAGGCAACATTAATTTCTGTCACTTTTATGCATGAAGTTGACTCTCTGGAGTCAGCAGTGGGAAGGATGAGCAGTGCAGGAGAGGTAGGAAAGCTGCTCTAGGAATCCTCTGAAGATGCCTGGGTTATTAATTCAAGGGTTCCAGGCGGCACTTTTACAACATGTGGTACCTATGAAAATAGTTCAGAAAGTTTGTGGGGAATAGGAAAGTTAAGCAATTCCAATCCCTTCCTTTCTGTAGAAGGGGTTAAAGAATGATTTGAAAGAAAAAGGAATAAAAAGGCTGGGTCTGCTGGGTCTGTGCCCCTCACTCTGAGGGTGCCCCCAGAAGAGGTGGAGAGGTTCAGTGGCCTCGATCTCACACGGTTACACATCCTGAGAGCTTTACAGAGGCCCCTGAGAGCTTTCAGATCTGTCCAATTTCCTTTACTCCTTCCCCTAGCTGCAGGAAAAGAGGCAGAAGCCCCAAGGAGCTTCTTTGCCTCTTTCCTTCCAACATCCAGGCTTATAGAGAGCAGACCAATCAGTGCAACCAAAGGGAAGCCAGCATCTAGGGGCAGCTGAAAGTCTCCCAGGCCAGCCCAACCTATTCTCCAGTGCATAGGGAAGACCCAAGAACACCGGAAACTCTGACACCATCTAGCAGTTGGGGTGCACACTAAAGGGGAGCCTTGCCACACACAGAGTCAAATGCACTCAGGTTTCTCTCTGTTTATGTACGCAAGTACTCGTCCTGAGAGTTCCTAGCCCAAGCCAAGAGTTGTACGGGATGGTGTTTATTTAATAAATTGGTGTGTCACTAAGAAAAACAGGTCCATGAAATGCTAGGACAAAGATTTTTAATAAGCTTATTAAAGATGAGTGAGACCCCTATTTTCCCACATGTATGTATTATAAAACAATGAATACCTTAAGGTATGAATAGAAGCAAACTGTATATTTGCTATTTAATGTAACTTTTGGATATAGAGAAGTAGTTGAGGGCTCTGGGTCTGAAATAGGAGAGAACTGGGTAGGAGTCTCAGCTTTGCCACTTACTTGTCCCTTACCCAACTTCTCCAGGCCTCACTTACATTATCGGGGGAAAAGGAGATATTATTATCTACCTCATAGCGTTTATGTGAGGATTAAATAAGAGAGTGCAAGCAAAGAGTTTAGTGCAGTGCCTGGCATGTAACAAACATTCAATCAATGTTCACTGATGCTGCTATAGTTGTTAGGACCCTGAAGTGATTAACTCCCTTGTTGGTGGCCTTTCAGTTCTCCAAGTTTTTAGTCCATACACCATTTAATTACAAGGACAAACATTTGACTTGATCATCACATTCTCCTTCAAGACCTGCTTCCTGAACCTCCTCTTCTCCTTTCTGTCATTTCTCCCATAATTCCTTCTTTTCTTGAATCTGTTTTACTCCTTTTGTCAAGATTAATGACCCCATTGTTGACATGGTGGATTGCTTCCTTACTCGGAATTAATTTATCTTCAAATACTTCACAAGCTGGGATTCCCCTGCCTCATTATCCTTTCATTGTTGGCTTGAAACTCCTTAGCCCCAGATCAGTCTTTTCTTCATTGACTCTGCCCTACAACTGAATGTTCCTGGAAAAAAAATCCTACAGCACTTCTTGGTACCAGGGCCAACAAATCTGGACCCTAGTAATCAGTGGAAATGTCTTTGGCCCATGTACCACGTACATTACAGGAAGCCCTGATGCAGTCTATCAATTCCCCTCCCTAAAGTTTCCTGCCATCCATTTGAAGAGTCTATTTATTACAAATTGCTTCTTAGCATTGTGGCAGTGAGAGCTCCATTTGCAAAACAGTATAAGAAATATTACCCAAGTATCCATCTGTTAGTTTCAAAATTCCATCTAAACATTAAAATAAGATATTGCTATTAATATTTTAATTAGTCCTAAATTATAAAGTCAAATTTTTTATTCTCTGCAATTCTCAGCAAACATTTTCTGCAAAGACTGTGATCTTGATTGCATCTAGAGCTAGGAAGTGAGACCTATGGAAGAGCTGAGTGAGAAGCAAGCAATTTCTGATCTTTCCTCCGCTATTTTCCCTTTCTCCTCTTCTGACCATTTTCATACCCAAGAGGAATGACAATGAGTCACAGGCATACAATGGAGAGGATTATAGGCTGAGAAATAAAAAAATCAAGTGACTAAACTACCCCTGGAACTTGGTTCCATGCTTCTTTTTCCACAGCACTGCTGAGAACAGAATGGATAGCAGGTAGACTTGCTCAGAGGAAGGGACAGCCCTGTTAAGTTCCTGGAGGATGGCCAGTGCTAGAGGGCCTTTTCTAGATATGGCTACCTCTCTGACTAAAGAGACCCATTAACCTCTTAGATATCTCTGGAAAGTGGTCAGAGAGTGATATATACATGGCACATTCTTACTTCATTTTATTTTCTGAGGTTCACAAGGCACATATTATTAAAGAATTCAAGAAATTCTGTAGGAAAAAAATAATATGTGTATCTCTGTTTAAAATGGCTGATTCACACATTTATTTGACCTCAATCGTTCCTTTTCCCAAAACCACTTCTTAACATCCCAAGTAACTACTGGCCTCAGAAACCCACAATGGGATAGAAAGCTTAGCTCTAACCATAATGGAAGCATAGATTAACCATAAATGTTGGTGTGGTTATCTAGTAAATAGAATAAAAATACACCCAAGAACGGAACTCTGGGGAACATGATATTGAAAGATAGAGGAAAAGGACTCTAAAGAAAGCTAAGAATGAGAGAATGTGAAAGAGGAGAGGTCTCAACATGGCCAACACAGCAGGGAGCTCAAGGAAGACAAGATCCTTCTGATGAGTCAATTATACGGATAATGGTGACCTCCTCCTACTTCTGATTTCCCTGTCACATATAAATCAGGGCTGAGTAGTCAGGTGTGAAATAATAATTCAACTGTGGGATTTAAATTAGCTTTTTAACCTCTCTGAGACTAGGTTTTCTCATCTGCAAAATGACAAATTTATTTCACTTCTTTTGTGTTACATAATCTCTTCTATTTTGACTTTTTAAATGTCACATTTTAACGAACTTTGTCAAATGCTCCAGAAAGAAGCAAACTTTGAAGCAAATACTCTACCCCACAGATATCAAATTATCTTGTTTTTTATAAAAGATATTTCAGAGCATTTCTGGTCATTTGTACCAGAAAGTTACCTTTAAGGCTGATACTTGTAGGGAACAAGAGAGCTAGGGAACTCTTTGTTCCCTGATAGCAGGATAAGTAGAATAGGAATGGTGTGCAGAACTATTAACAGCACAAAAGGGACATTGGCAGATGAAGAAGAGTCCTTGAAAGAGATAAGACAATTTATTACAAATAGAGGCTAAATTTTCTTTTTGTAGGAATATATCTTTGAAATTAAAATCAAAACCAGCGGAGGAAATACTCAATTACATAAATATTTGCTTTATATGCGAATTTTACATTAAGACACTCAATACATAAAACAAAGTCCAGCTATATTGACTTTATGCTATCTGACAGTCCAGTCTTTAAAGTGACTTTACAACATATTTATGAATAAAGTTATCTGATTTCTGGGATTTGCTTTAAGACAATCTAATCCCTTGGATGGGGTGAGATGGAGGGGTAGAACCAGGGGTAGAAATGTGTTGACCATTCTGGAACTGGATGATGAGTACACAGGGCACACAGGGGTTCATTCTACTAGTCTGTATGTTTAAAATTTTTCATTTAAAAAAAGCAAAAATGTTTGACTCACCACCATCAGAGTCATCTCTTCCTTGAGGTCATCATATCGTTCTTCCAAGCGACTGAACTCATTCAGAAGGTTCTGATATCTCAGCCTTTCATCATTAAGATCAAGTTCCAGTTGTTTTGTTTCTTCTACCAACTTCTTCTCCATAGTCTCTGAAAGAAAGAAGACAGAAAAGCATATGAAAATGGCTCCACAGAATACAGAGTACAAACATGTACACTGAGCTCCAGCTTCTCTGCAAGGGGTTTTACTTGTAGCGCCACCATGGTCTATAAAGAGTAGCTTAGGGAATGTAGGCAAAGAGAACCTATCATGACCAAAACATGAAATAATTTATTAATAATAACAGCAATCACCTACTGAGTTCTTCCACGTACTACAGACTTAGTGCACTAGTTCATTCGCCGGGTATAGCACATCCTTGATAAACATCCACCAGTGATTGTCTAGTAAGTAAAGTATGTATTTTTCATTCCAATAGTATTCTGTTTCTGGCTATTCATAAGATTCTTTTGTCTAAATTAGTGTACTCTGTCAAATCAGAAAATCTCTCATGCCTCTGAGGGAATGGTGGTTTCTCAGTGGACCCAGGTGCCTTCTCCAAAGTCTCCTCCGCTCATCTCAGCCCCGGATTCTATCTTATAGTTTACGCACTCTGAACTCTCTCCCTGTCCTATTACTCCCAGTTTCTAACCAGATAGGATCCGCAGCCCCGGTCACCTGTGCTGTTTACTTCTTGGCCATCTCGTATGTGCTCCTCAGGGAACCCTGATCTTTCCATTTACCCACCGCACTTCACCCTTTCTGTTGCCAGTGGCTGCATTTGGCTAGGACATCATCTGGAGAGTGGAGGTTAACCCCTGACTGCAGATAAAGCAAAGTAAAAAAGCCACAAATCTCATCTCTAAGTTTTAACTCAATGAACCAACCAGTCACATTTATAATATTAAGCTTCCTACCACTATTGGCCCATTTTCTTCTCATATTTTGTGGCGAAATCTTAATCTGCCCTGCCTGCTTCTATTGCTTCACCATTTCTTTCTCTGTCAGCACCATGAGGGCAAGGCTGCAAGTGTCTTGTCACAACTGCTTCCCTGGTTTCCCTATTGTAGGGCTTTAATCATTTCTAAATGAATGAATGAAAGAATGACTTTTCTATAGAACATTCCATAAATTGCCTTCTTTTTCTTACCAGCTTGCAGAAGCTGCCCAAGGCTACCAACACACTTTCCCTAAGCAAATCCACTGTTATTTCTTTGCTTTTATTGTTCAGTTTCAAATGACATTTTATGTTTTCCCAGAAGTATTCTCATCATTCTGGATCCTTCCATCACATTCTGCATCCTAGCAGCCTTCTTTCCCTGTCTTCAGCGACTGCTTTCTCCTTCCTCTCCATATTTTCTTTCCTGGCTTCTTTTCTTCACCTTTTTTCTTACTTATGGTCATCCTATAAGGCTTAATTCTAGATTTTCTTTTCTTTCCTCTATATCCCTTTAACTGGGAGGGAGGGGGTGGTGTGGGGAAAAGCACAGAGGGTTCTCTTATCATCATAGCTTTAGTGGCTATCTTAAGGCTCATTTCTTTCTCTCTCTAATCTTTAATTTCAATTTGCTTTCAGAACATCTCTATCTGGAGGCCCTGGCTAACATCCAAATCTTAACATTCTAACAACTGATCTTATTAATTTGCCTCATATAAACAGGTATTTTTTCCCTCAATTTCCTCATTACTAATAACATTATTGTTTTGATACCTCATCTCAAAACTTTAGAACATTTTTATTCCTTTTTTGAATACCATATCAAAAATGATTAACATTCTGTTGATTCTGGTCATATAATATAGCTTCACTCCAATCCATCTCTTCCTTTCCATCTCTACCATCATTTATTGTAGTTTAGATCCATATCTTCTTATCCCATGTTTATGGATATGTGGATTCCTTGTAAATTATCATCATTCTAATCTAACGCACAAAAAGCATATGTAATAAATGTCACGTCTAATTAGTTATCTATTCAAAAAATTAAGAGTGTTTTTTTTTAGTTTGGTGGCAAAGAATGGCTGATCTTCGAGAATAATACCCATTGGTTTAGCAAAGACTAACCAAAAAATAATACACATACACACATTAGTTCAAGAATTCTTAGATCAATAGAAATCCTATAAGCCATAACCAGTGAGTCATGCATGCAGAACAATTTTTTAAAAATTACATATGATATTGACTAAACACGAGTTCACATTTGTACATAGAGACCAGATTTACAAGTTCATCAAGTAATTCAACCACAACATTTAGAGCATTTGCCTGTTGGAACTTTGTAAATTTACTGATAACAGCCTCAACTTTTAAAAATATTTAAGCTCTAAGCAAAGTTGTAACTTATAAAACTTTGGTCCGAGGTTGGTCGGAGTGCAGTAGGTTGGGCCCACAATGAGCCTTACCTGTCATTTCCTTAGCCTGCTCCACGATAAGGTGATTGAGGGCCTCCTTTTCCTGCTTCAGCAAAGTATTTTCTTCCTTCAGATTTGATACCAGCTATAAAAGGAAACAATAAACTGGGATGGCTGCAGTAGACAGAGGAAGCCAGATACCGAGGATAAAGGCCACACGGCAGTCACCCCTTACTTCCACATCTCTGTGCCTCATTTCTTTGCCTAGATATGTCTAGTCATCTTTCAGACTTGGCTCACGCATTAACCCCCTCAGAGAGTCTTCCCGGAAATCCCCTCCAATTGGACATCTCTCCTCTGGGCTAGAACAGGACTCTGTATATGCCTCTTTATAGCCTTTATAAATGATTTACTTTTACTTCCCTAGTAGACTAGAAATTCCTGAAGGACAAAGATGATTGCTGGTGTTGTTTTACTTTGTACCTTGAGCATTTAGCAATTGCCTGGCACCTAGCAAGCATCTGCTCTTAAAACAAAGATAATCCTTCTCACCTCAACACTCTAACACAAGACTTATGTGTACCCACGATTCAACTCGAGAGATTAAGGAGGCTAAGAAAGATATGAAGGGTATTTTGGTTCTGGAAATTCACTGAAGACCTTCTAAAGCTCCCTATTTGTCCTGAGAAAGAGAATTTCCATTTCATCTCCTTTTAAGAGTTTTGCAAGGTTGCAAACTAGTCCTTTTATTCCACGTTTAAGCACTCACCTTACAATAGTGTGAATGCACTTAATGCCACAGAACTGTACACTTAAAAATGGTTAAAATGATAAATTTTGTTATATATATGTATATTTTACCACAGTTAAAAAAAAAAAAAGAATCGACTTTCTAGTTCCTGGTTGGATAAGGAGTCCCAGGAAGCAAAAATCAAAACCAAAAGTAACTTTGCAAAGTTCATGATTTACTCAGTTCACCCTTTGGAATAAAATGTGTGCTTGTGATGAGTACAATTGGAATTTTTTTCTCTATGCATAAATTCAAGGAACTCTTAAAATGACAGCTTTAATAATAAAGACAAAGTGTCAGGAGTTCAGAGACAGAGAAAGGGTCCCTGAAGACCAGTTTAGAGACCAGTTAGAGAACAACACTGCCACAGCAGAAGTCAATCCACAGGTGGCCCTTCTGCTGGTTCAGTCTCTTCCCTCCGTGCTGATATGGCCTTAACAACCACTTCAGTAGAAAGGCCCGAGTCCTCTACGCGCTCTTGAGAGAAGCTGCTCTTTGTCAGGCGTGTGCAACCAGTCACCTGTGGTGCTTTTTCAGAATACGCGTGCCTCGCCCACACTCCCAGAGCTTGGGCAGGTTTCTTTTTAAGAACTCTCCAGAAGATTCTGACACTCCTGGTTAAGAAGCACAGTTCTAGTGTCCTTTCTGGGCTCCTTGATCAGGCTGACTGGGAGTGTAGCTTTCCCGACCATAAAGCTGGCTATCACAGTGAAATTTTTCCATTTTTCCCCATTACCACACTCCATCCAAAAGAATTAATGGTAGTGTCTATAGCTATCCCTGTGTGAAGCAGAAGATAATGAAGTGAAAAGAAAGGAGAAATCTGAATTTGCTCATGTGCAGTATTCTACCAGACTAGAAAGGTATGAACTTGACTTTGAAGAGGAAAAGAGAATACCCCTCCCAAGTTTAAACACTCTATAGATTCAGAGGGATCTTAAAAGCTTCCACGGACTCAGGTAACAGCGAAAAAAAAGATCTTAAATCTCAAGAGTATCCCTTTGAATGTATATTCGACTTCTGACAGAAGAAACTTGCTATGTCAAAATAACATATATAATGGCACTGCTGTTTCCATTTACAGAGGCCAGATCCACTGGAAATATAGAAGGAATTATTTTATTAGGACCCTGAATATCATAGACGGATTGCAATTTTATTAGCTACCCTATCCTACCGGAACTGCATCTAGCTCCTTCTCAGGTTCTCTTTGCATATGCTGCTGTTGATGTTCAGAAGTCAGTACAGAAAAAGCATATTGGGATTCTTGCCAGTAGTTACAGCCATCAACTCTGCTTTCATTTAAAGATGATAACACTAGTAGAATCTCTGAAACTCGATTACTTTTTCCAGTAAGCCTTATGTTCAGGTACTTCTATTTTGTTTAAACAATACATCTCACTATTGCTTGAGAACCTTTGTGTTTTCTGTATTTAATAAAGTTCTGACATAAGTTACTACCTATTTGTAGTGTGGAAGCACTGACCAATCTGTAAGCATTTTGTTGTTGTTCTATCTGCATAGCAGCTCTTGGCTGCAACCAGTGTGCAGAAATTTGGATTCTCCCTCTTGAACTTCTTAACACAGCCTTCATGCAGGTTCCATAAAGATCTCTACTATCAAGCTACTGACAGTTCATTGTTGATTTGACTCTTAATCATGTTAACCCTACTGAAGAAAAGGAGTCTACACTCCATCCAGACCTACGCATTTAAAGAAAAACAGTGGATAGCAGGTAGTTGGCCATTAATTCTCTTCTTACAATACTGCTTTGCCTCTGTTCTTACTAGAGTCAAAAGGGTCTACTAAAACACCTACAGCTACTCATCCATCACGTAAGAGAAACGCTTGGGACACACTAGTAATGAATAGCAAACCAACTGGAATTTGTACTTCACCTTCAGTTGAAACCAATATTAAACTACCTGGGCCAGGTCAAGATGACAGCACATTTCCTTTGTGAAAAGAGTAGATGGGGATACAAACATTATTTCCTACCTGCTCAGTTTCTTGTTTGTATCTATCTGCACGTTCTTCAATGGATTTCTTCTCTGACTGAGTTTGTTCCAGGTCTTTCCGGAGCTTGGCAATTTCTTCCTGCAGACTGAGGACCCGCCCGGTGGCAATCTTTGCTTCCTCCTCACTTAGCTGAAGACGTTCTAAGTCATTTCGTAGTTTCTCAGTCTCAGAGTTGTATATTCCTTCCAGATTGGTCAGTTTCTCCATGAGGCATTTGTAGTCTTTGTTCTTTAAACACACACAGAAGTAACAAGTAAATATACACATCATCAAATGTATTTAATGAAAAATCATGCTTATTCATCATATTCATACTATATCATCACAGCACTGATACAGTATCTAACCAAAATACTAACCATAACATTTACAGTAACATAATCAATACCCTCTTAGTGACACAAAGAAAAGAGAAGAGGCACAATCATTTCTGTTTTACATGACAGGAAACATAGATGTGATTTTCTTATAGTCCCAAGGCAAGTTACTACAGTAAATTCTTAATTTCATGATTCTTAATCAAGAAATAGGAAAACCTATCCTCGCTTTTGAAAACAAATCAGTGTGTTACTAAAAGCCACGTGCTAGCCAGGTGATACATAAGAATGATAAAATGGCCTCAAAATCACAAGTTTCTTACAAATCTCTTTGTTTACTATCTCAAAACTCTTCTTACCACCCAGAAAAACTTTCTGATGAATCCTATTTAATTCTGTTCTCTGTTTTCCTTTGCCCTCCTTAGTATTCATGTCTTACTAATTACCTTTATACCATTTGAATGTGCTAAAACATTACTTAGCAACTATCTCTAAGAAATCAAACTTTTATCTCTGTGAATATACTGTAGATTCCTCAGAAGCAGGGATATTTTCCTGCTTCTTTTGCTATTTCAATGCTAAACAACTCACCTGCTAAAGGAACATTACACTACATGCAAATGAATGATAGTGACGTACGAGCTCTATAAAGTCTAGACTACAATAGGACTCTCAGTCATAAAGGCTTGGAGTGCTGGTAAATCTGGCTGTGTTCTCAAAAATAATTTCCTGCCTTAGTCCTTGCAATTATAATCTTACCTCCGATCCTGTTACTATTTCCACACTCATTACTGTCATTATTATTTTACTTTTTTGCTAAGACTGAAAGGTAAAGTCAAGGGGAAACAATGCTGAAAATAAGCCTAGCGGATTTCTAGAAAGGCATGCTCCACTTCTAGGGCTCCCGTTTAAAACACACCTGCTCATCAACTTTGCGCTGCAGCTGCATGATCTTGTTCTCCATGCCAATGTGGAGCTTCTTATAGCGCTCCACGGATCGGGCCTCGATCTTGAGCTTTTTCAGCTCGCGCTTGGCCATCATCCGTCGGAAACAGCACTGAAGGTAGATAATGGCATGCATGCTCCTCTTGTAGTAAGTGCGAGCCAGCCAGCCCCGGACCCACTTCTGAATGATGACTGCTTTGTGCTCACGGAGTATCTGCAAGGGAGGGTAAGTGCAAGTAATGTCAGACCCTGGACTAGGCTCAAAGTTCAACTATATCAACCTATGTATGTCAGGCTGAGAATCCATACATCACGTAAAGGGAAAGATACAAAAATGGAAGCAACAATATGTTATGTGGATTGTACATATCACAAATATATGGAGGCACAAAATTATTTTAAAAGGTGATTTGAAAAGTAGGCTTTAAAAGGGGATTTGAGAAACATATATAAAAATGTGTTACGTTCACATGTTAAATGTATGATTATAAGCAGAGTATACACGTAGAAGTTGTCTAAATAAAAGGCACCAGATGACTAAAAGGAAAACACTTTTTAAAAGAATTAAAAAATGCATTAGGTTTCTTATTGATATATGATTTCTGTTAGCAACTGGTGATCTACAAAATGAACAGAACTTGGCTCCCTGTAAACTATGTGCTATTAAAATAAAAATCTTACCCACCACCCTTACTGCTGATACCATCTCACTGTGCTTGAGGACAAGGGTATGACAAGTAAGCTGGCTGTAGAGGCCAACATTTGGGGCACCGCACAGTTTCTTACTGACATTGATTTTTCCCCCCAAAACAAAAAAAATGACACTCTTGTTTGCCATATTTGAGGAATACCATTCTAGTGAGGATTCCCCATTGCTGTTTCAAATGTAGCAGGAATCCACTTACAGGATTCAAAGGTAGTAGGGATGGAGCTGTGAGAGGAAAACTATAAGTAAGATGAAGTCAAGTAAACTAATCTTAATTTTGATTTTATGTTGTATTTTCTTAAAAAAAAATCATGATGGGGGCTGGCCCTGTGGCCGAGTGGTTAAGTTCGCACGCTCCGCTGCAGGCGGCCCAGTGTTTCGTTGGTTCCAAGCCTGGGTGCGGACATGGCACTGCTCATCAGACCACGCTGAGGGAGCGTCCCACATGCCACAACTAGAAGGACCCACAACGAAGAATATACAACTATGTACTGGGGGGCTTTGGGGAGAAAAAAGGAAAAAAATAAAATCTCAAAAAAAAAAAAAGAAATAGGTTTATAATTATCTAAAAAACAAAACAAAACATGATGTTCCCCTAAACTTATAAACTTATAACAAAAAAGTTGCCTTATGAGATGAATTTTTTATCACTAACGACCATCAAGCAGAGATTGTGTAAACAATTTCCAGGAATGATGGAGAAGAAATTCTTGAATTTTAAGAAAGGTTAAACTAGCAAAACCTTGAGGTCCTACTAAGTTGATGACTTTATGAAGTAACTCTTGTATGATACAAATGATGTTTAAATGTATGCACTATCAAGTTCTTATTAGTGATTATTACCAATGGACACAATGAATCTCCTATGAAACTTTTTAAATGTCAAAATTTCTGAAACCATCTAAATATGTAGCAGTTTAATAAGATCATTAAAAGAATAGTTTCTATTTTTAGGTTATGTGGCTAAGAAAAACAGTGAAAAAAATGTGCCATTCTAGAGGATACATTTAAGAAATAAGTGGCTAAGTTTTAAACTATCAATACAAAATAAACATAGGTGTTTAGGACCCCTGAACAGTATCTTCAGCCAACTCCAGGGTGGCCCTTTGGCTGTGTTCCTAATGCTAAGGCAGCCTTCAGCTTCCACTAAGTGCAGTCACTGTGCATCACGCTGCAGTGGGTCAGGCATCCTGAGCTCTCACTGACCATCACAATCCCGAGGGAGCACCTTGTCTTATCTGGATTAATAGTGACCAAATGGATAAGACTCAGTGAGGGCAAATTGAAGACTTGCAGACTTTAAAATCCAAGCAGCACACAGTGGGAAGGTTATTAATGCCAATTTTCCTATTCCATTTCCTTCTCTCCGTGTAACTTCAGACACTGGCCCATTTCTGTAATCTCAGTTGAATGGAAACAGCATATAATTAGAGCTTCCATTCTCAATCTCATTTCCATCAGTGAGTCAGAGAAATTAAATAACACCTGCTCTCCCTTTAAGATCCCCAACCCCCAAGAAGGGGAAACTTGGACCAGAAACACAGCTAGAAAGAGCACTAATGGGGTGCTATTGGCCTATACATGAGCTAGCCTCTAATCTGCCACCCCCACTGTGTCCAGTCACAGTGGGAGCTGAGCTGGCCAGAGACTGCTACTGCTAAACCAATGGCCTCAAAACCTAGTTCAGATGTTCCCAAGGAGAGTAGTGAGCAAAACAGGAGGGTAACCAGTTTGGCGTATCTAAACAGTCAAGTTTTATAAGGCTTTTCCCACCCCTGAAAGCTCATGCCTATAGAGAAAGAGCACCAGATATAAAGCAGGTGTGGGCAGAGAGAAAGACCTAGAGTAGATGTCTTCAAATTTTCTTCAAAACATAGCTATTAAATACGCTCATTCAAACTTTCTTTGTTGCCTAAAGTTACTTTAAAATAAGAAAGTAAAATAAATACGTGAGTAGGGCCTAGGTCATGCCTATGCACTGCCTGTGATGAGAGCCATGACCTTCAAATCACTCTCTTGATGCTCCTGCTAACAGTGATGCCCATGGAGCTCTAAGATCCAGACTGTATTTCTGGCTTATTAGGAATACATCCTAAAAGACAGACTCAAAACTTTGCCAAAATGAAAGAGAGAAAAACCGTTCAGCAACTAGATCACATACTGTCAGGAGTGAGATTAAGATTATTCTGGTGACCCATTATCTATAGCCATGTTGATTATTGCTAGATATAAAGATTATTTGTCAAAAATTTCTGAAGCATTATATTCCAGTCAATACAACTTTAATTACATTAATGGTGTAACTTATTTCCTTCTCACCATGGTGAATTCTTCCAAGGTTGTTTCATTCTTGGAACAATCTTCTACCCATGAGTCATGTATTCTACCTCTTCACAGCTCATCATAATCGGCTGAATAAAGGGCCCCAAAGACATCAGACCCTAATCCCTGGAATCTGTAAATGCTATCCTGTTGGGGAAAAGGTCTTTGCAGATGTGATTAAGTTAAGGATTCTGAGATGGGGAGATTATCCTGGATTATCTGGATGGGCAAGTATTCTCATAAGAGACAGACAAAAGAAGCTAAACTAGACACACAGAGAAGATGATGTGGAGACAGAGGCAGAGATTGAAGTGATGTGGCCAAAAACAAGGAACACTAGCAGCCACCAAAAGCTGGAAGAGGCAAGGAATGGACTCTCCCCTAGAGCTTCTGGAGCACGTGCAGCCTGCTGACACCTTGATTTTGGCTCAGTGACTTTGGACTTTTGGTCTCCAGAACTGTGAGAGAATAAGCTTCTGTTATTTTAAGCCACCCAATTGGTAGTAATTTATTACAGCAGCCAAGGGAAACTAACATATTCACTTTTTTTCAAATTACATAGACAAGAGGAAAAAAAGGAGGTAAATTTTCTTTTTCCATTGTCTTGTTAATAAATATATGCACTTATTTAATATTTTAAAATATATTTCAATTGGTGGTTGTCTCCATATGGCTCCTACATCCATATGAGCCCCTGTGGTACTGTGCACAGACGTGGAATTTGATTCATGTTAATAGAATGAATAAACAAAATTAAAAATAAAGCCTCACCTTGCGATACCTATTTCTGGCTAAGTAGCCTCGCAAATAAGACTGAAGAACGATAGTAGCAGTTCGTTTAATCTTGTACCTCTTGCGAACTATGTACATGCGCCAGTACTTCTGAATGATGGTTGCTGCCTTGGTTCTGCGCAGGAACTTAGCATAGCTGGCCAAAGAAAAGAGTGGTGCATTATCAGTAATCAGAAAAACCCAGGAATAGATTTTGTATAGACTTAAAGCACCAATATCTTCAGCATAATAAGTGGTACCTCCATTGTATTATTCTAATAATGTACATATTAAATCAACATTTATATTTCCTATATTTGTATAGCAATTTAGATTCCCCCAAATAGCTTTGCATTCATCATCTTTTTGAGCCTTCCCTAACCCTGAAAAGTGGGATGTCCCATATTTCCTGATTTTACAATGAAGAAAGTGAAGCTCATAAAGGTTCATGCTTTCTAGGGTGGTCCTCACTGTCCCAGGGTATGTCCCCTCACAGCAGACCAGCTATACACAGTAATGCCATACTCAGTTATCACCAGCTTTCTTAGATCTATCTCTCACTAATGTACAGATATTTCTTCTTAAACTATCTGTGTGTGTATAAGTTTTTTATCATTAATTCATTTCTACAGATATTTCTCAATTAAAATTATCCTACTAGGTAATCACACTGAAGTGTAATCTCTTCTGGACTTTCTCAATTAATTATTCCTGAAAACCCCTCAATGGAGTCATTATTAACTAGCTCATAGTCATAATTTTTTTAAATTTATAGATGATTTCTTCAAGCCCATATAGAAGTATAAAAAACAAAAAATACTGTGGCTATGAGTAGGCAGTAATTTGTCATTTTTTTTGAGGATGCATATGAATCATTCATTCATAAGGGTAAGAGCAATTTCATTCTATTTAACTATCTTATGAGTTAATTTGTTTTTCCTTGAAACTAAGAGGAGGTGAGGCGTTACCTTCTCAGGTAGGGTGACCACTCAAAACTGTCCTTCGTTGTACCATGAATCAAAGGAGCTCTCTAATCTTAGGAGCCCGAGCCAGAGCGGACTGGTCCCCAGGAGACCTACCATCGGGCCTGGTAGCCGCGCACGTATCTCTGCACGGTGATGGCCGCCTTCCGCATGCGAAGGTACTTCTTCCGCAGCAGCCACCCTCGGATCGTCTTCTGGATCCGGATGCAGGCGGCTCTCAGCTTGTCCGCCCTCAGCTTTTCTAGATAGGCCACTTGACCGGCACGGAAAAAGATCTTTGTCTTACCAAACTGGTATTTGTCCTTGTCCTATTTTTGGAAGAAATTGTATGCTCAGAAATAGAAATGATGACTCTATGAATGAAATTTTAAAAGAGAAAAAATATGTCTAAAAGCAGAATCAGTAAAGGGATGAATCTATTAGCTAAAACTTGGGCTACATCACAATTAACTAATGGAGCCAGATTTTTGATCCTATGCAAGTTAAGCAAATAGAAGGGATTTTAAGGAAAACTGCAGTTTAAGAGTTATTTTCCAGAATTATTCTACCTGGAATTATTATCTGAGGCCAAAAACTTGGTTGTGGGTTATAAGCAGCTATTATTTGCTCGTTTGTATTTTAAATATCTCAAGGAAATGGAGATGGTGACACTCCCTCTGACTGACCCAGGCTGTAAGGGTTACATCAGGCTGTATATTCCATGAGAAAGCTGAAGGGACAAAAACACCAGTGTGAAGAATAAGGCAGGGAGTAATGCACATAAAATAAAAATTAAAAAAGAAAAAACCTTGCATATTCATATTAAGAGTTAAGTTTCTCAGCAGTTATCTCTTGGCTTTATCAACAGTATCTGAAAATAAACAAACTCCTATAAATGCACTTAAAATGCTTCTAAAATTTCAAAACTCCTTTTATAAAAATATAATCATTTATATTACTCATTGACTTTTGATCATAAATAGAGTTGAGCAGTAAACACAGATATGCATGCTATTTTTGCTCTATTACACTGTGATCCACCTTATCTAAAAGCATGCAAGTTAATAACCATTCTCATACCAAAAGAAGAGTGGAATTTATTTATAATAATCACTACTGTGATCTGAAATTCTAAGCGAAAACAGAGAAAATCACTTTTCACTGTAAGCAGATATCTCCTATCTTGTACATGAAATGGGAAAATCAGGAATGTCCATATATGTCTAAAATATATAAAATCATTTCAATTTAAATCAATCAAGTTTACATAGGAAGCCTAGCTGGAGAAACAGAAAGAGCTAGAAAGTGGTTCCCTCTCCCTGACCCCTCTCTGCTTCCCCGACTCCACCCCACACCAACCCTGCACTCGTCTATCTTGTAGCCCGTACATCTGGCCGGCAAAGCCCTGGACCAGGCCTGGGGTGGTCTGGGTGAGGAGGCCAGGCGGAGGACAGTCCCTACTTTCTGCTCCACCTTCCCATCGGAACCCAGGTTAGAAAGGAATTGGGCCAAACTCAAAAAGCACCAGATTATTTTACATATTACTAAGTGGCCTTAGTGCTTTCAAAGGAAAAACATTTATTACCAAAGAAGAGATTCTACATTTAGTTAATAGCTAGTAATTATGACTAATTACCTCAAAGTGAGGTAATCCATCCAGACTAGTGTCAAACAAGTGAAAATATTTTGTAAAAAACCTTTCAGGAATCAAATTCTCCGTGACCTGGATCAGGCGTTCTCAAAGTGTAGTCCTCAGATCAGCATCAGCACCACCTGGGAACTTGTTAGAAATGCAAACTCCTAGCCCCACCCCCACCTACTGAATTGGGTGGGGCCCAGCAATCTGTTTTAGCAGGCCCTCCAGGTGACTGACGGATTCTAAAGTTTGAGCACTCCTTGGCTTGGAAAGCAAGACTCCCCAAACACCAACCTATACTTCCTAACCGTTTCTCCACCGTCCCACACAGCAATCTTGCACTGCAAAAACTACTTTACTGTTTTCTGAGCAAACTCTATGCTTTCCCACTTCTTCACACCTTGCTCCCTGTTAGAATATTCTTCCATTTTTATACAATCTAACCCATTCTTCAGGGCCTGACTCAAAACACACGTCTTCTGTGAAATCATTCCTCCTTCCCATATTGGATGTGGCTTTGCCTTTCTCAGATTTCTTGTCTCATTCACTCAGCATTGGTAGACACTAAAGTATATTATATTTATCTTTAAAATGCATTAAATTCCAAGAGAGACTATGTTAGAAGACTTATTTTTTCTGAATCACACAGCATCTGGCCCTGTGTCTTCTCTAAGTACTAGGTGAATTTTTACTGCTAATGATCAAACTCTAGGAAGAATGTGTCTCAAGTCTGGGTCCAGGCCTCGCCAGAGTGGACCATCATCCTCACTAGTCCTGGCATCCTAAATACAGTGAGGTTCGATCTCCAAGACAGTGTGCCCCTCCACCACACACCCCCAAATAATCTGGATTAGTGGTATTTGGATGTGCCCAGGGCTTTCAAAGGTTACAATCACAAGGGCTTTGGCCAATATCTGTTCAGATAAAGGTAAGTGAACATCTTCCTTACCAGGATCAGTTTCTCCAATACATTCTTGCACGTTTGCTTCCTGTCACTCAGCACATCTTTTTGCTTCATTAGGACACGGTAGCGGCTGAAAAACTCTTGGTAAGTCCACCTACCAAGAGAACCTCACGTCAGCTTACGGAAAGAAGTAGGAACCTCTCCCATCAGGATCCTTATATTTGAAAACTGCCAGGCTCACCGCGAGGGGAATCCCGCTGCGCTGATTCGGATGGTTTCCAGGACACCACACGCTCTCAGCTGCTGCACTGCCCTCTTCTCATCAAACCTACACATAAAAGTAAAAATCATTAATACACAAAGAAGCCTAGCTGTAGCCACAAATTACTCTGCTCAGTCCAAAGATTAAATTCTTTTGCAAAGAAGCAAATGAATAAATTAGAAAAGAAAGCATTCGAAAGTATGAGCAGTGATCAAAATGGAAAACTTCATGTGGGAGTCAGGAGGGACAATCAGCAGTAAAAGTAAACAGCCACAAACATTATCTGTGGGTCATACTACAAACTCATAAGAAATATCATTAAGAGTATTTAAACAAAAAAACTCCCCTGCACTTTGCCCATAGTCACTACATGGCTTGGCCTAACTGTTCTGATAATTCTTTAGCTCACCATACATAGCTCCCCTGGAATAGACTGGCCAGCCCTGCAGGCTTCTTTAACAAGAAGGACAAATTAAATATGCCCCATTCGGTTATTAAAAAAAAAATAATTAGTGTTCTAAAAGCTATTCAACTCAGTGTGTACGTACTAAGCATTTATAGTGTCCACATCAATGAAAAATAGTTTCATTTTCTGTTACATTTTATATCCTTTATGTTTATTTCACCCTAGACAAATGGCATCTTAATGTTAAAGTGACACTAAAGGAGAGAGCAGCAAGGCCTGCCCCTTGCCGGATGATCATTCCTCTCACCCTCCAGTTAAGCCCTGACTAGGCTATCCAAGTTTTCTGCTGCGCTATCTTCTCAGGTGTTCCGTTGGTGGTGGGAGATGGGGTTGGCAGGCAATGGCTCCTAGGGCTGTCCAGGAGAGTGGCCCAAAGCTTGGCAGCTTCTTCCTGCCTCCCACTTCCTCCAGAAAGGGCTTCTTGGCAACGCGGAGGATCTAACAGTCTTTCAGAACTGCCCTGCAGTCTGAGGCAGAATCTTGGGAGGGTAGGAGTGGCAGGGCTGGAGGGAAACGAGCTCTCATATACTGTGGAGTGGGAGTTCTTACAACCTTAGGGAAATGTGCCTAGTCTTTGACCCCCAAATTCCACTTTGAGAAACACATTATCCTAAGGAGATAATCATGCAAATATACAAAAATGTTTGGCAAAAGATGTTTATCACAGCATTGGTGGAATAACCTACATGCATATCAACAGGGAAAAATTTAAATAAATGATGGGATATCTATATGATGGGATACTACGTAGCCATCAAAATGATGATGTGGATTTTTATTTACTAACATAGAAAGCATCCATAATTTATTAAGTCAAAAGCACATACAAAACTGCAATCACAGCATGAGCCCCTCCCACTTGCTAAAGTCTCTCTCTTTCTCACACACGGAGCAAGGAAGGAAGGGATGTTGGTTGGTCAAGAAGGATCTATGCCAGTTAATACCAGTTATCTCTCTGGGTATGATGGATGCTTTTTTATTTATATTTATACTATTCTTTATTTTCTAAAAGTTGTTTTTACAATGTGCATGTATTACTTTTAAAATTAGAGAGATATTTCCATTTTGAAAAAAAACTCCAAAAAGATTCATTCTCCCCTCAGGCATGGTATTTGAAGCAGGACAAGATGTTGGTAACAGGAGACATTCTCTGATGTTTCAACAGGTGGAAGGTAGCAGGGATACTGCGAGTCTTCGCCAAAGCAGCCTCATCCCACTCAGCTCTGGGTGTCACTAGCACCCAAACCAACAAAAGCCCAGAAAGATCTTGAACTGAAGTAAATTCAAAACAGAAAACAGAACTAGGAACACCTGGTTGACCTCAACTTTTAAAATCTTTGGAAGGCCAATTGCTACTTTGTTCTCACATTGTCAAGAGGGAACAAAAATCAAAAAAATTCTGTTAACTAGTAGTTTCCCTCTACAAGACATGAAGATTCACCCCAGTATTTTAGCCTTCTGTTGGTTTGGTAGTCCTTATGAGAGCTGGACCCTTTTAATCAGTAGTTGAGAAACACTCACGTGAATGGGAACTTGAAGTCATTAGGCTTAATGCAGCGGACGTAGTGAGGGGTAGTGGCGTTCAGGGTCTCCATAAGCAGGTGAAGGGAGTTTCGGAACTGCATGAAAAAGAGCAGAAAAGGGCAGCAACGTTTTGTCAAAGTCAAAGATGATGTAAAACAATTTAAAATTTTCTTCCAATGACACTAGTGGAGATGACTTTGCCACCTATGAACCTGACCCACCCTCAGAAGGGGAGCTGCTACTAAACAAGAATGCTAGGGCTTTAGGTTAAAATTGGCTTCAACTGTACCATTTACATGCTTCCTCTGCTAAATATACATTTGCTCTCCTCCCACCACTTTTCCCCACCCCTGCCCCCTTTTTTTATAGAGTTTATTCTTCAGAGCAATTTTAGGTTTACAGCAAAAGTGAACAGAAGGTACAGGGACTTCCCCCACACCCCTGCCCCCACTCAGGCACAGCCTCCCCCATTATCAACATCCCCCACCAGAGCAGTACCTTTGTAACCACTGATGAACCTACTTTGACACAACATTATCACCCAAAGTCCACCATTTGCATTAGAATTCACTCTTCCCACACTCCTTTTAATACAGGTTTCTGTAGCTTTCTGTTGTGAGCTCAGAATTTTCACTAAAAATATAACCTCATTTTAAGGATACTAAGGCCATTTAATCATGTACAGTGGGAATTTTGCTCTAAAACACTGAAAAAAGTAGCAGATGACTTAAGGGTCTAGGAAATGAGTGGGAGGAAAGAGTACAGCCAGGGTGGGGTTTCCATTAAGGACATGGAATCGGGACTGGAGGCCTTGGACCGGTGTCAGGCCCTGCTTCCTATCTGCACCTGGCACAGGGTCCCACACACAGGAAGACAAGCTGACTTGCACTCAGCCTTCTGTCCAAAGCTCCAACACTGGTGCGGGGGCTAAGCACGTGTGTAGTGTTTCCAACTTCCCACAGAGCCCAAGCCATCAAAGAAAGGAGAGGGCACCCTTCCTGCACTGAAGAAGCTGCCGCTCTGCACAAATCCAGAGATGGAACAATCAGACCACAAAACAAAGGTGGCAGTGGTCTGTGAGGGAGGATACACACTAGAAGAATTAAGATGTAGAGAAAACTATTTGGGGCAAGGCTTAAGCAGAGTCACGGAGAGAAGAGTAAGAGTGTACGGTGTCACCTGTTCTCACAGCAAAAGCTCTAGCCTCCCCCCACCTGGGAGGCTGACAAGGAAGACCTGAGGCTTCGGCCAGGCCTGTGGGGAAGCAGCGCCCAGCAGCAGCTCCTGAACTCACCTGGTGCCCCACTGTCTTCTTGTGCTCTTTGGCCATCTGGCCTGGTCTGCCTTTGGTGGGCTTTACAGGAGTGCGGGTGAGGGGCGTGCGCCCTGAAGAGGTGGCTGAGGTTGGACTGATGGCCTTCTCATCATCTTGAAACAATTCTGGTAGCATCTTAAACTGAGTCAGAAACAGTAAAAGGAAATGACACTCTACACCCAAACTCAAATGTAAACCTTCGCAGAAACATTATGAAGATTTGCAGTCCATAGTGATTCCCTTCCCTTCAGAGTCACATGCCAGAAGTAATCAATATCTGTGTTGGAAGCCAAAAATATGAGAGGAAAGTGACATAAATGCTACAAAAATATAGGTGGAAAAGTGCAATAATTCTACAACTATGTTTGGGGGAAACAAAATCAAAACTACTCCCCTAAGACTTTAACTCCTAATCCACAGGAAATGGCCACTCTAAACACATTACTGGTTTTGAACTATAATTATTATATGAGCAAAATACTAATTGGAAGTCCTATCTTATTACCTCAGTTCCACAAAACGTTTTATCATCATGCTTCATTTGTCTACCCACTAACTTAAATGCGGAGCGCCGGCTAAAAGCTATCACCGAAAACCTCAGCAGGCAGGGTGTTGTGAGCTAGTTCCACAATATTATAAGATTAAAAAATAATTGTGAAGTAATAATAATTTTTAGAAAACAATTTGTATTATAGGGAAACGTGTAAAAACCCTACCTTTATCCTATAATCTTTTATATTTGTTTTCAAGGGATTTATAACTAGATTGCATAATTCCTATAATCAATTTTGTGTTCTGCCAAGTTAGTAATATGAAAGACTATTAAAAGATCTGGTACTATTTAATAAGAGGGTGGATGGTATTAGTCAACATGGTTGGGAGAAATTTTACACAACAAAAGAGACTTCAAACTAATCCACAGGAACACTTCAATATGTGTACAATCTTTCCAACAGTGCCACATTCCATATAAATAAAATGAATCCTTCTTATGAGTCAAATTATAATTCAACTATCAATTATTTGTCTAATAATCTCAGAATATGACAAGAAATAATTTTCTTAGAATTCTTTCATTAAAAAATAAAATCCGACAATTTCACTTGCTCTTAGTGTGTGTAACAATCATAAAGATAATTTAGAAGATAATTCACGATGTATAATAACAAACTGTTATATACATAACACACCAAAAATGGTTGCTTGCTACATAAATGAATGTATCCCTTGCTTTACTGTATAAATAATATATTTTAGCTTGGCTGGCTATAAAGAGGAAAAAAGCATTTTATCATTATCTTGAATTACAATGTTAAAGCTGTGTTTCAAAGGGGAAAAATAAGAGTTCCAAATAGAGTTGATTTGAAAACTCAGCATGGGGTTAAGACGCCAGGCTATTCATTGACAGGCCAAGTACTCAAGAATTTTGTCTATGCTATTCTACCATTCTCAAATAAATTGCTAGCTTTACATTAGCGCTGCCTACCTAAACTTTGTTTTTCTCTCTTCTGTGTGAAATAGGTAACAGAGTTGGGCTGCAATATCATATTCACCACTAGGTGCTACAACTTAAATTACTATCTACAATATCTACCAGAAAACTGCTTAGTGTTCAAAGTTCAGAACACATACACATAGATATGCATATGCATGTGTGTGTAGCTTTCTCTTTACAGAAATTATAAATTAAAAATTCACTACATTGAGTTTTCTTAAAAAAAAAAAAGAGTACATTTTACATTGCTGTGTTAGAAACTGCTCTGCAATTTCTTCTTTAGGCAGTATTCCTGCTTTCTCACGGGCCATTTTTCTCAGACTTCTTTCCTGATTCTTCCTCAGGCCAGCATCGAAAAGTCAGAATGCCTCAAGACCCTGGCCTTACTCTCTACTATTTTTTATCTATTTCCTCTCCCTAAGCAATCTCATCCAGTCCCATTGCTTTCACTACCATCTAGTTCTAAAGACTACCAAATTTATATCCCTACTCTGACATTTCCCCTGACCTGCTGACTTTCATTTCCAGCTTCATATACGATATGTCCACTTAACTATCTAACTGCCATCTTAGGCAAAACACGTCCAAGACAGAACTCTTCATCTTTCTCCAAAAGCCTGATCTTTCATAAGTCTTTACCTCAGTAAATGGTACCATCATCCATCCAGTGTCTCAGGCCGAAAGCACAAAAGTCATCCTCAGTTTCTCCCATTCCCTCACTCTCCATACCCAATCCACCAAGACCTGTCAACTCTGCCCACAAATTATACACTATCTCCACTGGTATAATCTCAGTATCTCAGTCTACCATCCCTCTCCCCTAGATCACTACTGCCCCATCTCCACCCACCCCAAGTATATGTCCACACAGCAGCATATCATTCCCCATATGAAAACCTTCCAGAGTTTCCACGGCAACAGGAGTAAAATCCACAGTCTCTATCACACTTCATTCCAGAAAGTGGCCCCTGTCTACTCATCCAACACAACCTATTCACCCACCATGCTCCAGTCACATTGGTCTTCTTTTTGGACCTCAACCAGGACCAGCTTATATAGTCTCAGTGCTCCTCACTTGCTCTTCCATCTGCCTTAACATGGCTGTGTCCCATTATTCAGGGTATAGCCTAAATGTCACTTCCTCAGAGAGCCTTCCCTGACCACCCCAGCTAATGCAGACCTCACCCCTGCCCAAGCTTAGTCACTCTCTACCTTGGTACCCTGTTTTAGTTTCTTTATAGCACTTACCACTTTATGACATGATATCTAAATATTTGATTAAGTGGTAATTGCCTAACTCCCCACAAGAGCAGGGACCTCTGCCTATCTCATTTATCTTGTTCACCTTGCTAAATTCCAAATTTTCTTAGGCCATTTATTGAAGAATTTATCCATTCCCCACTGACTGAGAATGCCTAATTTATTTAAAGAGAAAGAGACGTATAAACAGACAGATATATAAGTAGGTAGATATGCCTGGACATTCCATCTTGTTTCTTTGATCTTGTCTATTCTTAAGACAGGGTTTTGAAGTGCTTAACACTGAACTTATATGTCTAGGAAATAGCGTTAAAGAAAACAGAAGAATCCAAGAAATAACTTCATGTAGATGTGGGAAATCATCTCGGTAACAACAACATTATTCACTAAGAGCTTTTTATGCACGAGTACTGTTCTAAGGGCTTAATACAACCTATTTAATCCTCATAACAACCCTTCAAAGTAGATACTACCATGATTCTATTTTATAGATGAGAGATCTGAGGCATAAACTCAGTAGATGAACTGTGCTTTCCCTCATCAATTAGCAACATGGAAAGTAGGGGTTATAACCCTTTTTAATGGTGTTTGGTAGAGTTGCAATTTAGTAATATCTAGTTGAGTTGCAATTTATTTATGTGCTTCCCGACATCAGATGTAGCAACAGAAGATTCCTTCGTAGTGGAAAAATATAAATTAAGAAAACTTATGTTGAGTTTATAATACCTTAATTCCTTCTCAGGTTGTAAATTTGACTCGAGACTGCAAACTTAAAAAAAAAAAAAACCAGACAGAACACATATACAAACAAACACAACCCCACGTTGTATTACCACAAAAATAATTCTATTCAAAACACATAACACAATTATTAATCTTCTAAAATTAGTACTTCCAAGAGAACAAATCAACACTATGTTACACTTGCTTCCTATTAGGTGCAGAGGAATTAAAATCCAAAGTTCACACCCTCAGGTTGGGTCTCTGCTGACTGGGAGCAGGGGAGGCCTTTAAGCTATGCAACTCACACACTGTCCCCACTCCAACTGCAACAACCTACAAAGACTGGCAGGCTCTCCAAATGATTCCTCAGAACACATAGCTGCCTTCTGATAACTAAGGATCCACTAGCCAATCAGAAAACTTAAGTCAGAATAAAGACACAACTGATTATGGGTACCTGGAATGGGAACCTGTGAATGTTCTATTTAAGCTAAATTACTTAGGCAGAGTAGTCATACTAGAATTTCATGGTTTTCATCATTATTCATAAGTCAAAATGATTTATAATCCTTAAACGCATAATCCTCAGGGATTGGTATTAATGCCCAGTGGCTATGAAGATAAGCAAAAAATTGACTTTTCCTACAGATACGGGGAATCATTGTTTTATGAGGGTTAAAACTGTAATTTGGTTTTTACATGATCTTTCTATTATCAAAATAATTGAAAGTAAAAGTTTTTACTCCAAAAACAAGAGTTAAATGGTTCATATAATATTCCATTGAAGTTAAAAGGATTGTTTTAGAATAAACCAGAAAAACAAAAAGTGTCAGTCAGTAATCTAGAAGAATTCACATGAAAATTTTTAGTTTTTTACTGAATATTTGAATATTCACTTTGCTAAAATAAGTAACTGATTTCCTGGTTTGCTCCCTATAGGGTCAAAGTGAGCCGTGTTCCCATCCCCATCTTTTCATGATGAGAGTCAAAGAGTGGAGGTTGGGATCAACCTAAAAATCAATTTAGTATAGCCATTATAGCCCTCTGCAATCTGGAATATTCTTTTCCCTCTAGAAAGCAGTGTTTCTAGTATCTGTGACTAAGAAAAATAATTTCAAAGTGCTTTGGGCCACATGTGAAAATGCACTCAGTGACCTAGAGATCAATCTCCATCTGGATGGAGTGCATAAGGCAGCGTCTCTAGCACATCCCTTCAAAATGACACAGCAAAAACCCCATTTTCTCTCATAGTCTCAGGCACATGAGAGTCTAGAACTGCTGTGAAGGCAATTATTTCACCTAAAACTGAAAGACAACACTACATAGTGGTTAAGAGCAGACTGAGCCAGACAGCCTGGGTTTTAATTTGGCTTGAAAACACACTAGCTATGAAGTCTCTGTGCCTCAGTTCCCTCATCTGTAAATAGGAGTAATGATAACATCACCTTAGTATAAGGATCAGGTGAGTTAACATTTCTAAGGCATTTAAAAAGGACCTGACACACAAGAAGTGTTAAGTAGTTAATAAATTAAAAACTAACAGTAAGGCTGATTTTGTGAGAAAAATCATTATTATTGTTAAAAAGCTAATGCTTAAATAATTAACATTTTATTGAATATATCCTGACTGGAGAAAGCCTATCATGATTACCTTGCTTGATTTAAGAACTTTAATTTGTTCTTCAAAAACAGTGTCTTTATTCTTTTCCAGAAAGCCTTCACACTGGTATTCCACCTGAAAACACAAGGAAAAATCGCCTTAACTAATAAAACTTTTGAATAGATATTATCAGCAACAACAAAAATATTTCTTAGGTTCAGACTATATGACTGGCTCTCAGCAAAGTGGTATCATTAGTTTTAGTCTAAGAAACTAGTACCTTCTCGGTAAGAAGCACGTTAACTCTAGGGTAAAACTCTCCAAGTACTATGTTTCCTAGGGAACAGTGGTAGTGCTGATTAATTGCGGCCTAAAGGACCCTCCCAATTCCTGGGTAAGCAGACTCATAAGTTGATTCTCTTCTCCCATGCCAGCCAAAGAGAGCTCCTCCAAGGCTGACCCAAAGCATCTCCTTCTAACCTGGTTCGCCATCTGGCAGGAGTAAATCTCCTCTTGGGAGAGAAGAGATTAAAGCGGGAGGGAGGATCAGAAGGAATAAATGGCGTCTGACAGCGAGAAAGTTGAAGAGCTGACGATGGATGGAGGTGGAGGCTGGGTAAATACTGTACATTTGGTAAATGGAACTATTCAAGAATGGACTATTGCTGCCTCCAAAACAGCCATCCACCACTCAAGGGGCTTCCTATCTTGGACCAAGAAGCCCTTAGGTAGCCCTAAAGTCATTTCAAGCTTTCCAGCTGTGATTAAGGAGACTCAGAAAGCCCTCAGTTCCTGAAGGAGACCCTAGGAAGTTTACCCCAAAGCCTATCCCACAACTTTCTTGAAATGTCAATTTGTCTCCTGGCTCCTGATTTCCTGAGTAGACTACAGAACTTGTGAAGCAGCAAGCCTGCATGCATTGCTAGTGGGACCCGCAGAAGCAATCACAGAGGGTGATACAAGTCCACAGTCTCTATTCTGAAGCCCTTGGTGTCAGCTATGCTTTAGAACACAGAATTTTTCAGCAGAGCCTGAGGCAGCAATTTGCAATCAAATGCATTAACATTTCTACACTGAAATACGTAAATATCCAGCCTAACTGGGAGAAATGAAGACTATAAGTAACCTCACGTTAGTTCAGGTCAGAGCTCACGTATAGTCACTAAACAAATCACGAAAAGACTTTCGGTTTTTGGAGTTTCTTGGATTTCAGAATTATAGATAGGGGATTGTAGACCCATATTTATTTCATAATATAATTCCATTTAGGTTAAAGGAAGAGAAAACCAACAAGCTAACACTTTCTGATAAGGCCTTAAAGAACATAAGCTTCAGCAAAGAAAACAATGTTAACTCTTGATTATTGATTTTTTTCCTCTTTGAACTTAAGTATTCAAAATGAAAAAAAGATAAAACTTTCTTACTTTGTCAGCAAAATGTTGGATGATGAAAGCTTTGTTTGATAGACGGGGCTTTTCAAAGAGTGCACATTTGTTCAAGTGCGTGTTGTACAATTTTTGGGCCCAAGTGTCATCTGTACCTTTAGGCATCTACATTCAGGGTTAAAAAGAAAGGAAGAAAACAAGGTGAATATTGTTCTGAGACTCTTCTGATGCATCAACCAAGAGACCACTTTTTGCTTCTCCTAACAAATTTTACATTCACTTTAGGAACTCATTCCTTCTACATTTCTCTCTTAGAGGCCCAAAACCAATTAGTAACAAAGAACAATGACAGACCTTCCCATGGGTGACTCAGTCCAATCTTTGGGCAACTCAATCTGCCTATACCAGGAGTCATCAAACAAATATTTGATTTGCTTTTAAAACAACAAAAGCCTCACGAATGAAGATGAAATATCATGACTATCATGTATTTTTTTAAAATTTGTTAAGTAAAGGTAACATTTGCACATAGTAAAATATTTATATAACTCAGAAAGGTATAAAAGGAAGAGTATTCTCCTTTTGCCGTTTCCAGCAACTTCTTTATCCTTCTGTCTTGAAAGGCAGGTACACAAATAGGATCATTCTGTAAACTCCTCTCATTTTTTTCTTCAGCATTCTTGTACTTATGGCTACTAGGTTGTTATTGATTTTTGTTATTATGAAAACTGCCACAATGACTTCTTATATATATATATGCCTTGAATACTTTCGCAAGTATATTCATAGAGTGAATTCCCAGCAGTTCCACTGCTAGGTCAAAAGCTATGTGCATTTACAATTTTTTTTCTGCTTTTTCTCCCCAAATCCCCCAAGTACATAGTCGCATATTTTAGTTGTAGGTCCTTCTACTTGTGGCATGTGGGATGCTGCCTCAGCATGGCCTGATGAGTGGTGCCATATCCATGCCCAGGATCCGAACCGGTGAAACCGTGGGCCACCAAAGCGGAGTGCACGAACTTAACCACCTGGCCATGGGGCTGGCTTCCTGCATTTACAATTCTGATAACTATTGTCAAATTTCCTCTAAAATACCTTGAACTAACTCATGCCCTTTATAAGAGTATATATGTAATAAATATTCATTTGGTATTGCCAAATTTAAACTCGCCTATCTGATAGGTAAAAAGCAGTATCCCATTTTTGTTTTGATTTACACTTTATTTAATTTCAAGTGAAGCTGAGCATCTTTTCATTATATGTATTTTTAATATTGTAGGAAATCTAGATGCTTAGGAGGATAACATATGGTAAACTGTAACTTATGGCATATAAACTAAAGAGAAATTAAGAGAAAGGACAGATTATTTGTCTAAGATCACTCAGTTAGCCGTAAAGCTGGGGATCTGATATTTTTCCAACATGCTGCATCTTCAAATATTAAAGCTAAAACTCCCTCCCTCCCACATATATCAGTAAAAAAGAACAATGAGTCAATTTTTAAATTATAAATATTTAGAAATATTATTCAAAATATCTTTTGTACAATGTCTTGCATTTCTTTAAATATATCATACCACTGAACAAAAAGTACCAAACATAAGCATATTGTTAACAAAAGTGGCTGAAATTATTAGTAGTTATATCTAATGCCAATTTTCCACATAACTTAGAATCAGCTGAAATGAGAAGGAAAATTCTAGTTTCAATTGTATTTAAGACCCTTTGGGTCTAGCGACCCTTCAGAATGCGAGTTAGGGTGACCCCTACTTGTTGCCACAATGGCACCTCATTGTACACTAATGATCCTCTGCTTAAACTCACTTACCTTCTCACCTTGATATATCTATTTTGATAGACTAAGTACATTGGAAAAACATACTTACCTTGCATTCCTCATCCAACAAATCTAGAATGCCCAGTTTAGATTCTATAAGATTAATGCAAGGCTGATTATCATAAAAATCTATGAGTGTCCATGGAATTTGTTCCTTCATATATTCCTCTTGTTCTAATTTGAAGACATGCTGAAGTGAAAAAGAAAAACACTAGCACCACTGGATCATTATCGTAATAATGTTAGTTAAGAAACAACCTCTATAAAAAACGCTCTAAGGATACCAACATAATTTGAGATAGTCCATGGCTTCCAGCAACAACAATCTCATGGGAGAAACGTGATTTACATACAGAGAACAATTAAGAAAGCAAATAAAAACCGCAGACAGTAAAACTTCAGCTATCTAGAATTCTTGTAAACAAATAAATCTAGGTATGTAAATGTTTTAAATAGCAGACAGTAAAACCTCAGCTATCTAGGATTCTTGTAAACAAATACATCTAGGTATGTAAATGTTTTAAATAGCTGATAAATGTGGCAGTCTTTTTGATACGCATACATCCAAAACTGCACTGTACCCTTTTTGGCCTCTTAAATTCTTGCACAGTGCTGCTAACACCATGGGCACAGAAATGCCTTAGCTAGCCTTGAACAACTATGCAGAGCAGATGCCCTCCTCACTACTGAACGATGCTTACGGCAATGCCTACAGCATAACAAAGTAATTCTCTTAAGGGACTGTGGTGTTGAAGTTCAGGTGCCTCAGAATCAGACAACAGTGTCTTTTGTGTTTGCCTTGATCATTCTCCACAGTCAGGGCATCTATGGTTTACTTTTCTGGATTCTACATCCAGTTCTGCGAGCAGCTGCAACCAGTACCAATCCATTGCTATTTCTGCTAAATGCTTCAGCCACTGTCCTCAACATGCTTCTAATCACCATTCACTCATTTAAGCAAAAATATGTATTGACTGTCTACTATGTGGCAGTCACTGCACACCATTAACAAAACAGACATGGGCTCTGCTCTCCTGGAGTTTGGAGACTATTGGGAGCAACAGACAGAAATAAAATAATCACAAAGAATATAATTACAAACTGTAATAATGTTACAGAGGAAAATAATGTGAGCTATGAGAGCACGAGTCCTCATCTAGTTTGTACACAGGGTGGTGAGGGATGGCTCCCCAGAGGAAGGGCTGCATGATCTGAGCTCTGCAGATGAATGGTAGTTAAGTTAGTCCAGGTGGGAAGGGCAATCCAACCACCGCTGCAGCTCCTGCTTCAGGCCGCCCAGGCAACGCAGCTACCCACAACTTCTAGTCTCTACGGATGCTATCGATCTCTACTCATTTGTTGCTGGGGGTTTCTGCTTTCCTTTACTTGTCTCTTTTGTCTCCCTTGGTTCTCTGACACATCTTGCTACTGTTCTGGGAAGATTAGCCCTCTGTGGCTAAGACCAAACAACACATTTTCTAAGACCCAAAACCCCATGAAACTTAGGTGTCACCAAGATTTCTGATATACACTCTTCTCATGCACCTGGAACTTTCCCGCTTTATTCTATACTTATTAAAATGCCACTCGGCTCATTTGCAGCATTTACAGTCTAACTAGCTAGAATAAGCTTTAGTTAAAAAAATGGTTATGGTATGAATACTGATGTCATGCTAATCAGAAAGCAAATTTTTTCTGTTCTTTTGATCAATGACAAGGCAAATAGGGCACCATGTGTAAGCAAGATGTTCTGACTGCTGGTACCAATATTTTCCAAAACAATGAGCTCTGTCTTTTTTTAATTCATTAATGTACATACAGTCTCCACATTGACCACAGAAACACTGCTCCAGACTTTAAATAGAGCTTGTTTCTCACATACATCTCTATGTCTAGTTTAGAAAAATCCATGAGACCTCAAAAATTTTGGATGCTCAATTGTCAAAAAGACAATGTGGGCATGAGGTTCAATATGGCAAGAGATCCTTGGTCTATATGGTAATGCCTCCAAGCACCAAACATGCCAGTCACCATGATTCCCCTGCCCACTGCCCCACTCACAGCCCCTGCTGAGGGAGGGGCCCAAAGAAGCCAAGTTCTTTACTGTGAGGCTCCACATTCCTAGTCACAACTAGTCAATTGCCAGAGATCTCTGATGAAAACATGAACTGGGTTAATCAAATTCTCTTTCTCAAGTATAGGAATTGGGGAAACAGGCAACTAACAGTGGAAGCTGAAGCTGAAAGAAGTCAAGATGAATGGGAGCTAAGCAAGTTAAGAGGATGGAGGAGTATTCCAACCACTGCTGAGTCCACAGGAAGTTTGAAGTGAGGAAGCAGAAACCTTCAGAAAATACATACAGAATAGAAGGAAAGAATACGCCATGTGATAGTAAGACGGAGTGCAGCAGTTGTGCAGAAAGAAGCTAACATGCAGTATGGGGGGCGTGTGTGTGTAGGAGAGACAGACGGACAGACAGACAGAGAAGGAGAAACAGACGAGTAGAGACAGAAAGAGAAACAAGAGTCAGAAACATACATGCAGAAGCATGAGGCCCTTGAGAAATAGACAAACTAGCCACTCGCTAAGGAATGCATTGGTTCCTTATATTTCCAGTCACCTTGTGCCAAAATATGCTAGGAAAGAGCAGAAGGCTGCGGCAGTGATTAAAGTGCTAAGACACTCAGAAAAATTCTTGAAAAGTTAATGCTCAGTTTAGTCTCTGATGGTTTTTATTAATGTTCCTTATGTAGAGATGAAAAATATACCAATCACATTCTCCTGGAAACAGTCATAAGCCTAAGGTTATAAGACGACCTCTACAATATTTCACTGTGTTAAGTTGCTTAATTTGCTAAATATAGATGATCCAAGTTTTTATTAAAGTATATGCAATATTTAAAAGAAAATCAATCAGTCTAAAAGTTTTATGATGACAAGCAACAATGCCTTGTCTCATCCCTCCCCAATCCCAGCCTCACTCCCTGGAGGCACCATTTTAACTCCCTTAACCATTTCTTCTAGTATTTACCTCTAAAGAAGATGCTTATCAGCTATTTTTTGATTTACTCATTTGAAACATTATCTATTGATTTCTTGATAAGATAGATGAGGCTAAATTCACATACACCACCTCTCCACTGCTCCTCCCTTGTCCTCCCAATATTACTATTTTTATATGTTCTTTTGGTTTTTATTAATTTTGTAACTTAAGATAATCTCTTTAAACTTCTATTTTTTGTTTATCAACTATAGACTATACCACTTGACCCCTCTCATTATAAGATGAGGATATTAAGGGCTCTTTTCCTGTCCTTCAGCTGTCTTCTCCTCCATCTTCCAATTCCTATCAGTGACTCATTTTTAATATTCTCTTTCATCAATACTAATAACCACTCCAATCCTGCAGTTAGAACTGTGACTAGCATGTGGTGAGCACTTTACATATCCCAATTCATTCAATCCATACAACAATATGCAGTAAGTACTATTACTATCCCCATCATACAGATGAGGAGACGAAGGCCCAGGAAGGTCAATTAATGTGCCCAAGGTCCCCTGGATGATCAATGTAGAGTGGGATTCCAACCCAACCAGTGCACCTTGGGGGTCTGTGCCCTTCGCTATTACAGTCTGCTGCCTCTCATTAGGCACCTCCAAATCCCCCAACACCATGATAATGCTCTAAGATATTCGATATTACTACTTCACAAGAGCCACTCTCAAAATATTCACATTGCCATTGTCTCGGTGAATGTCTCAGACTGTTGAAAAGAGAATATATAAAATAGAATATGTATTTTCTAGATATAAAATCATGTTGTCTGCAAAGAGTGATAGTTTCACTTCTTCTTTTCCAATGTGGATCCCTTTTATTTCTTTTTCTTGCCTGATTGCTCTGGCTAGGACTTCCAATACTATGTTAAATAAGAGTGGTGACAGTGGGCATCCTTGTCTGGTTCCTGTTCTTAGAGGGATAGCTTTCAGTTGTTCTCCATTGAGAATGATATTTGCTGTGGGTTTGTCATATATGGCCTTTATTATGTTGAGGTATTTTCCTCCTATACCCATTTTGTTTAGAGTTTTTATCATAAATGGATGCTGTATCTTGTCAAATGCTTTCTCTGCATCTATTGAGATGATCATGTGATTTTTATTCTTCATTTTGTTAACGTGGTATATCACGTTGATAGATTTGCGGATGTTGAACCATCCCTGCATCCCCAGAATGAAACCCACTTGATCATGATGTATGATCTTTTTAATGTATTGTTGTATTTGATTTGCTAGAATTTTGTTGAGGATTTTTGCATCGATGTTCATCAGCGATATTGGCCTGTAATTTTCTTTTTTTGTGTTGTCCTTGTTTGGTTTTGGTATCAGGATAATGTTTGCTTCGTAGAAGGAGTTAGGAAGCCTCCCCTCCTCTTCAATTTTTTGGAAGAGTTTGAGAAGGATAGGTATTAAGTCTTCTTTGAATGTTTGGTAGAATTCACCAGGGAAGCCATCTGGTCCTGGACTTTTATTTTTTGGGAGGTTTTTAATTGCTGTTTCGATCTCCTTACTGGTGATCGGTCTATTCAAATTTTCTATATCTTCTTGGTCCAGTTTTGGAAGGTTGTACGTTTCTAAGAATTTATCCATTTCTTCTAGATTATCCAATTTGTTGGCGTATAGCTTTTCATAGTATTCTCTTATTATCTTTTGTATTTCTGAGGTGTCTGTTGTAATTTCTCCTCTTTCATTTATGATTTTATTTATTTGAGCCTTCTCAAGAATACAATCCCATTTACAATTGCAACAAAAAGAATAAAATACCTAGGAATAAACTTAACCAAAGAGGTGAAAGATCTGTACACTGAAAACTATAAAACATTGTTGAAAGAAATCGAAGAAGATACAAAGAAATGGAAAGATATTCCATGCTCTTGGATTGGAAGAATTAACATTGTTAAAATGTCCATACTTCCTAAAGCAATCTATAGATTCAACGCAATCCCTATCAAAGTTCCAACAACATTTTTTACAGAAATAGAACAAAGAATCCTAAAATTTATACGGAACAACAAAAGACCCCAAATAGCCAAAGGATTCCTGAGAAAAAAGAACAAAGCTGGAGGTATCACAGTCCCTGATTTCAAAATATACTACAAAGCCATAGTAACCAAAACAGCATGGTACTGGCACAGAAACAGACACACAGATCAATGAAACAAAATTGAGAGCCCAGAAGTAAACCCACACGTTTATGGACAGCTAATATTCGACAAGGGAGCCAAGAGCATACAATGGAGAAAGGAGAGTCTCTTCAATAAACGGTGTTGGGAAAACTGGACAGCCACATGCAAAAGAATGAAAGTAGACCATTCCCTTACACCATGCACAAAAATCAACTCAAAATGGATTAAAGACTTGAATGTAAGACCCAAAACCATAAGACTTCTGGACGAAAACATAGGCAGTATGCTCTATGACATTGGTCTGAGCAGCATATTTTCAAGTCCCATGTCTGACCGGGCAAGGGAAACAAAAGAAAAAATGAACAAATGGGACTACATCAAACTAAAAAGCTTCTGCACAGCAAAGGAAACCATCAACAAAACGAAAAGACAACCTAACAATTGGGAGAAGATACTTGCAAACCACATATCAGATAAGGGGTTAATATCCAAAATATACAAAGAACTCATACAGCTCAACAACAAAAACACCAACAATCCAATTAGAAAATGGGCAAAAGATCTGAACAGAGATTTCTCCAAAGAAGATATACAGATGGCCAACAGGCATATGAAAACATGCTCAACATCATTAGCTATCAGGGAAATGCAAATCAAAACTACAATGAGGTACCACCTCACTCCAATCAGAATGGCTATAATTAACAAGACAGGAAACAACAAGTGTTGGAGAGGGTGTGGAGAGAAGGGAACCCTTGTTCACTGCTGGTGGCAGTGCAAACTGGTGCAGCCACTATGGAAAGCAGTTTGGAGTATCCTCAGAAAATTAAGGATAGATGTACCATATGATCCAGCTATTTCACTGCTGGGTATTTATCCAAAGAACTTGAAAACACAAAGGCATAAAGATACTTGCACCCCTATGTTCACTGCGGCATTATACACAATAGCCAAGACGTGGAAGCAACCTAGGTGCCCATCAAAGGACGAATGGATAAAGAAGATGTGGTATTTATACACGATGGACTACTACTCAGCCATAAGAAATGACGAAATCCGGCCATTTGTGACAACATGGATGGACCTTCAGGGTATTATGCTGAGTGAAATAAGTCAGAGGGAGAAAGTCAAACACCATATGCTCTCACTCATAAGTAGAAGATAAAAACGACAAAAAAAAAAAAAAACACACATAGCATTGGAGATTGGACTGGTGGTTACCATTGGGGAAGGGGGGAGGGGGAGGGCAAAAGGGGTGATTAGGGTCGCATGTGAGGGGATGCACTATAATTAGTGTTCGGGTGGTGAACATGATGTAATGCATACAGAATTCGAAATATGATGTACATCCGAAAAAAAAAATTAAAAAAATAAAAATAAATAAAATAGAATATGTAAAATTTATGTAGAAAAGAGAATATGTTCTGATTTTTCGTTCTGATATCTTGCTAATACAGCAAGTAAGAGTTAAGATAGTCATAACTTCACATATAATTAGCCTCAGGAACAAGAAACTGAAGTACATCTCTGGGCTCAAAGCTTCATACTCCCTATGTTACTATCTAACACACTACCTGCTTCCCTCACTCACTTTATTTGGACCAAATTTTCACTTATTATCAGACAGCAATCCAAGGATGACCTTGAATCCTATCTGGACCACAAACATTTTTCTAATGTTGTATCATTTATTAATCATAAGTTCCTCATCAGTTTAGCTGTTCTAAACCCCAGATAATAACTGTAATTCACAACTTCACTTCAGGAACCACATTTTAAACATAGACTAGAAATTCAAGAGAATAATTTAGAGCAGAATATTATTCAAGGAAGAAAATTCTTACCATATTGAATTGTTGCTGTAGTTTTTCATTTGCATAATTTATGCAAAACTGTTCAAAACTATTTATCTCAAATGTTTCAAATCTGTAAGACCAAAAATAATATGGGAAGGGGAGAAAAAAGAACAAAAAACTTCTTAGAAGAGAGATTTTTTTTTAAAGGTTCCAGAGTCAGAGGTGTTCAATAGTATGAGTTTTTGAGGGCTAATTCATCCCCAAGTAGGGAACAATCAGAATTATGACAAAGCCATTGCTCTTGTCAATTCACAGATTCACAGTGTCTACACACACATAGAAGGGAATTGGAATAGTCTCTGCTATCTCATAGCTCCTTTGAAAAATTGAACCAGATAATGAAATATTAGGCATCCAAGAAGCACAAATGTCCAGTTAGGGTCTTAACAGCTAAAGAAGGGTACCCAGAGAAGGGAAACTAGCAAATGAAATTAGATTTTTAGAAATTCTCCTCTAATTTCCCTTCTCCTCACCAGTAAGAGATAGAATCAAATACCCACTTAGAGTTATAACATAATCTCTGGGAAGAAATATTCTCTGGCAGACCACTACACCAAATATACTTACCCATAAATGTCCAGCACACCAATAAAAGAGTGCTGTTTGACAGCAGAATGGAGAGCTTGATTGACATGATCTACAATCCAGCTAAAGAGCTTGGCATAGATGTGCTTGGCCAAAGCATCACGGGCATTTGTGGCCTGCAGCTTGGAGATGGGCTTGATGTATGTCTCTGTGGCAGTAGCCAGCTTCCGATGGCAGAGCCAGTGACACATCTCCTCATAGTCCACACCCATGAGGTCACAGAAGATGCTGAGAGGTTCATGCTTGGGCTGCCAGAAGAGAATGGGTTATTTCCTATGATCAGATCAATCAAATAAGAATTTACCGAAAAATACTAAGAAAGAGGTAACAAACAAAACCCACTAATTTCTTTGTTATAACAAACACCAAGATCACTTGAAGCTGATCAATGACTATAACCACCATCTTCTATCAAACCAGCATCAAGGCAGCATTTTGCAATCTCTTCTAGGGCTCACTTCAAAAATTACCTCTTCCTTTGTCTCTTCATAGTATTTGTTTATATCTCTCTTTTGGCACATTCATTTGGTTAGTTAATCAGAAAATCAGTCAGCTTGTCAACAAATATTTACTGAGTGCCTGTTATATGGTAGTAAACAAAAATAGATATGGTCCCTGTCCTCCAAGAACTTACACTCACTAGGGGAAATGGATATTAATCAAATGATTGTCCCTTAAAATGTAAAATTACTCCAAAGGAGAAGGACACTACACTAAGATTCCCCGTAAGAGGAGTGTGCCCTATTCAGGGAGGCGGGAGACAGGTGCCTTGAGAAATGGAGCTGAGATCTGAAGGATGAGAAGGTGTCATCTCAGTGAAAGGGAGAGGAAAGGGTCTTCCAAGCTGAAGGAACAGCTAGTATAAAAGTCCTGCGGTGGGAGGGAAACCAGCAACATGAGGCACTGAAGCTGAGTGAGAGAGAAAAGGGATGAGATGGAGCCAAAGACAGGTCTTTATCCTGACAGCAACGGGAGGTCGCTGAAGGGTTTTCCACAGATAACTCGACAGTTACTTGTGTGACTTCTTAGATTAGAATCTCTTTAACGACTTATGTATCTCTGCCTCCCCTACAACATCTTCCCAAGGGCTTGCATGAGTAGGCATTCAATAAACACTTGTTTAATTTAATCTATGTTAGTGTATTATATTTTCCAGATCTTCACTCACATGTTTCAACTGAATCTGATAACATTCCTGGAGAATAGGCAGGGTGAACATTATCATCTCTAACTGACAAATGAGAAAATAAGATCCAAGAGAATAGCTTGTCAAAAATCACATGACCAGTTTATGTCAGAGTTGTCATTAGAAGCTGAGTCTCCTGACACTCTCATCCTCTGACCCTTCCCACTCATGCAGTCCCTTCTTTCTTTTATCTCCCCTCCTCCCAAGTAATCACCTCAGATACAAAGTGGCACCATTAGCAACAGCATGGTTCAACTCCCTTAAATAAGCAGCTTATATCATTCATATATACACGAAGGGGACCAGTACCCTCTAAACATATTCTATTTGAATGGTGTTACCACATTGTTCTATGAGATCAAGGTTGTTAACTGTTTTGCTCAAATTTTCTATAACTTTATGAATTTTTGGACTTCGTCACCTACCAATAATTGAGAGAAGTCAATAATCTCTCACTGATAGATTTCTTCTTGTGGTTTCTGTTGATTTTTGCTTTATATATTTTGAGGCTACATCAATAAGTACATGCAGCTTTAGAACTATTACATCTTCCTGGTGAATAAAATCTCTCTCACTAACTAGTGACTTTATTTATCTCTAGTACTGCTTTTGGCCTCAAAGTCTATTTCGTCTGGTATCAATATAGCTCTGCCAGTTTTTTTCTGGCTATTGTGGTGTGTCTTTTCTAAACCTTTTATTTTCAAACTTTCTATACCTTAATGTTTTAGGAATGCTTCTTTCTAAAGTATATACCTGAATTCTTAAACCAGTCTAATGACCCATTTTAACTGAAAAGTTAGTCCATTTGTAAAATTTATTTCTCTTACGTTGTGCCTTTTTTTGTCCCACTTTTTCTAAATTTTCCTCTCCCTTTCTTGCTATATTTGGATTATTTTTTTTCAGTCCATTTTCCTCTCTATTAGTTTGAAAGGCTTACTTTCTGCTTCTATTTTTATAATAGAAGCATTAACTTGCATTAGTTAATTTAATGTAATTAACTAACTTCAAACACCCCATTCTCAGTCTATAACCTTTGTTATCCAGAACTTCTATCTTTTGGGGGGAGGAGGTGGGTCTGGTGATTCACTTCATTTTTTTAAACTTTTTATGTTGAACTAATTTTAGACTAATAGAAAAGTTGCAAGAATAGTACAAAGAATTCCCTTCACCCAGATTCTCTAAATATTAACATTTTACCATATTTGCTTATTTCTTTCTCTCTCACTCACACCCATATAAATACACATTATTTTTTCAGGACCTTTTGAGAATAAGTAGTAAACATGATGCCTGTAGTCCTAAATATTCCAGTGTGTATTTCCTAAAAACCAAAGACATTATCTTACATAACTATGGTATAACGAACAAAATCAGAAAATTAGTAATGATACACAACCCTATAATCTAATCTGCAGATCTAATTCAGTTTTTGCTGATTGACCTAATCATGTCCCTGTGGAAAATAAAACAAAACAAAAAAAGAGACTCCTATGGTCCAGGATCCAACCTAGGTTCATGCATTGAATTTAGTTATCATTTCATTGTTTCATTATCATTTCATATCATGTCTCATTAGTCTCCTTTAATCTGAACAGTTCTTCACTCTTTTTGTCTTTTGCAACCTGGACATTTTTGAAGAGCATGTCCCTCCATTTGGGTCTGTGTGATGTTGCCGCATGATCAGATTGGGGTCAAGCCTTTCGGGCAGGAATACCAGAGAAGGGAAGTGCCACTCTCCCGGGTGCGCCATATCAGAGTTATGTGATGCTGATTGGTCCCATTACTGGTCAGGTCAATTGTGGTCCCTTGGTTAAGGGAATGTCTGCCAGGTTTCTCCACTGTAAAGATAATTATCTTTCCCTTCCTAACTAATAAGTATTTTGTGGGGAGTTCTATCTTTTCCAGCCCCCTACACTATTCATTGTTATTATTGTTTTAATTAATCAAGTTTTATCTACATTTGCTCATACTTTACTAGTTTACTGATTCATCATTTCTTCTCACATTTTAGATCTTTTACTTTGGATCACTTTCCTTCTGCCTAAACTATGTCTTTTAATATTTCCTGTACTGAGGGTCCATTGGTGACAAATTCTCACAAGTTTCTATTTGTCTGAAAACACTTCTATTTTTCCCTTATTCTAGAAAGACATTTTTACTGGATATACAATTCTAAGTATATAATTATTTACTCTAGTACACTGAAGATAGTAGTCTACTGTTTTCTGGCTCCTTCTGTGGCAGCTGGGAAGTGAGCTATCAGTTTATTGCTATTCTTCAAGAGTAATGTCTTATCTCTCCACCTGTTGTAAGATTTTTCTCTCTGCCTTTGGTATCATTACAGTCTGCCTATGGGTGGATTATTTTTATTTTGAGATTTTTTGGACTTTCCAAATCTGTGGTTTAGTGTCATTTTCACAAGTTCTGAAATTTGTTAGTAATTATCTCTTCAAACATTATGTCTGCTTCGTTACCTTTTATCTCTCCTTTAGGAATTCTTATTAGATTAAAATGAGATTTTACTACTGTATCCTTCATCTCCCTTAACTGTTGTTTTAAATGCTCCATCTCTGGGTCCTATCTTGCAATCTGGATAATTTGCTCACCTCTGTCTTCTAGCTCATTGGTTCTCTCCACAATTGTGTCAAATCTGCTTTAGTTTCTTTCAGCATTTTTAGTAGTTCAACTCTGGTATCTGTTATTTCACCTAGCTCCATCTATTTTGTTTCATTGTGGGATTTGTGATTTTTGACTGTGAGCCAGGATGTCTTGTAACTTTTCTCATTGGAGTCTATCCAGGCCTAGACTGAAGGTGGATGCTCCAAAGCAGATTTGCATTTGCTTCTGTTGGGCATCGAGGGCACTACCGATCTAGGACCAATTTAAGCTAAGTTTCTGTAGGTAGCTTTCTGGGACCATCTAGGAATTACGAAATCAGGCTGGGAGTTTGTGTAAGACTCAGTTCATTGTTATAAATTTTTAGGGAACTATTTTTTCCTCCTCTACTTAGCACCAAGCCTTGAGCCAGATTAACTTTGTTCTTCACTCTTGGAGTGGACAGTGGGCAAGTTTATTATTAGTTCCCCATTTAGGGTCTCAGCTTTAGGCAGGCCTTCCCCTATATGTTCCCCTGTTTATGAGTCCTAGGCTTTGTCTTCTGCACCCCACTTGGCTATGAAAACCAAAGCTCAAGGTCGCTGGGTTCAGCAAATACCCTCAAGGTGAGTCCTAGCAACAGGGTTCTGCTTCGTTCTCTGAGTTCCTGTTTTCACTTACTTTTTGGCCTCTGAATTCTTACGTATTTATCAAAAACATATTTTTAAGCATATTTGTCCAGGATGACGGTCAATCAGAGCACCTACTCCTAAACTGCTAGAAAAGAAAGTACTTTTCATTTTATAGATGAGGAAACTGAGGGTCAGAGAAGCTAAGCAACTCACTCAAAAACAGAGTGAGTAATAGTAAAGTTGGGGTTGAACCCAGGCAGAGACACTGGAAACATATATTTCAAAACTCAAGTCTAATTTACCCAAATTTATGCCACACAAATTAATCTACATGTAGATTTGCTAATACAACTTGAGTGTCTGAAGAGTGAAACATAAATCTCAAAATTGTTTCCAATTACATTTCTTGAGGAAGCAGGATGGGAAAAAATAATTATATTAAAACTTCCTCCATCTTAATAAAGTTAAAAAATATCTAATAAATATATATGTATATATATATGTGTGTGTGTGATCAGCAAATACTGCAAATCACAAATGCTCAATGCTCAACGAGGACAATCTGGGACTGTCAGGTTTTGTTATAGTTCAAATGTTTCCACACATGAAATTGAGTTTTAATTCCCAGTGTGTAGTTATCAGTAAGTGTGGAAGATTATGTAAATCACAGTGAAAACACCATATCCCCCCCAGACATCTAGTTCCTCTTCCCAGGAGTAACCACTGCTAACAGTTTCTTGAATAATTTTTAAACCATATTACATCTCCACAGCAGAAGAAACAAATATCAATTCTTGGTATTTGTGCCATGGGCCAAAGGAACTCCTCCCTCTAGACTCACCCATCCAACTTTCACATCTAATATTTCCCTCCTGTTATACGGATCAGACAAGCACCAAGTTCTCTCCTGTCCCCTCCATACACACACACACAATCACTGTGCACCAGGAATTAGAATTCATATTTCTTTATTTTCAGTTCAAGAGTCTACTTTGGATAGTAGATGTCTCTGACAATTATCTCTCTGATAATGTTGATAGAGAGACTTCAAACATATTGCTTTCATAAAGAACCAACAAAACTAAACACAATCAACTGCTATCACACTAAGCTTTTCTAAACTTACAGGTATTGTGCAGCTGTCTGAATCTCGAGACGTAAATCCAACATTGCCTAAGTGAAGGATTCCAGCAAGTATTCGGAAAATTCCCATCTGGTAAGATTCACTAATTCCTGAAACAACAGAGTAAATGAACAAGTGATTGATTTCAAAATAAGAGCTAAACATTATGGCAATTTTAAGCCTATTTTTAACTCCTGAATAGTGCAAATGCTGCACACATTACAATGTGTTGTAATTAACAACACTTTCATCTTTGTTGACATTAACACATAATGCAGTTTAGTGTCCTTGTTGAGAGCATGAGCTGTGGAGTAAGACAGACCTGGGCTCAAGGCCTGGCTCTGCTCCTGACTTGCCATCTCATGTGGGCAGGTAACTTCACTTGTACATGCTTCCATTTTCTCATTTGAGATATGCGAATAATAGTGACTATCTCAAAGGGTGCTTGTGAGCATCAAATGAGAAAATGCACTTAGCATACTTAAAACACCATGTGACACATGGTAAGTGCTAAATAAATTATCATCATCATTATCACACACTGGATTTAAGTATTTTAGTAATATTATTACCTTTTCTATTTTTCTCTACTCCAAATGCAAGTTGCAGCCCAATACGGCTGTTTTAAGTCAGATTATCTAATTACTTCTTACAGACAAAATATAAGTCAAAGAGACCCCAAGATCACAAGTGTTCAGGCTAGTGTTGTACCCCTGCCTGACAAGTGAGTGTCCAAATGCAGCATTAGAGCAGGCCCTGAAGAATAAGACAGGATGAGAAAGCTGAGAGAACTTAGCTTTTTATCACATCTGGCTTCATTTTTCAATAAGGAAAGACTTTCCAGAATATTAGATATAATTGTTTGCAAGTAAAAATAGTAAAATTATTTCAAAATATGTTGTAGGGGAGGAAGAAACTTTCCTCTACCCTTCTAGGTCCTTCTGGCTGGTCTAAGAATTAAATTGACCAGACAGAAAAACAGGAGAAAATCAAACAAAGTTTAATAACATGTATACACAGGAGAAACCCAGGAAAACTGAGTAACCTGCCAAAATGGCCAAAGCATCCACGTTAAATATCACCTTCAGCTAAAGACAAAACAGGATGTTGGGGGTAGCAGTTTGGGACTTCAAAGGTGAGGAAGGCCATTCACATGGAGATAGAAAAGCAATGTTCGGTAAACAAATGTTTGCAACACCTTGCAAAGACAGTGGGACATCGGGAGGACTTTGATCAAATGGGCCTTGCTAGATTCCTCCCTGTCTACCATACCTAGTTCATATTATACTATAGTTACCTATGGTATTAGCTCCTTCCTGGAGCAGGCCTTTTAAAATTCTTTTAGGCAGTTAGAAGGAAGATCAAAGTTTCTTCCTGACTCTTTAGTTCTTAAAAATAATCAAGCCAAAGAAACACAGTTTGGGGTAGCAAATTCTGCTTCCTACAATATAATCATATACAGGGTAATTGAGAGTTGATCTTATGATGAATGCTTTTGCCATCTTTGCATTACGTATTTTTCAAATTTGTAATTTTCTATTAACAAACAGATTTAGCCCTAGAAGTAAAGCAACGTTTTCAAACTTTAACATGCATATAAACCACTAATGGATCTTGTTAAAATGCAGATTTTGATTCACTAGGTCTGAGATCTTACATTTTTGCAAGCTCCACGGTGGTCCTGGATCATACTCTGATCAGCAATGCTTTTAAACTAAATTAACTCACCTCAGGGTACTCCTCAAAATACCAACATATGATTTTACAGTTACCCATATTCTGAGGTTTTCAAATAAATAATTCACCACTAAAAGTTGTATACCACTGGTCTAAAAGTTAATTTATTTAGATATAGACCCAATATTTTTTAAATCCTAAAAACAAGACAATGACATCAGAGCCATTTCAAAAACAGAATAAACTACATGTAATACATTGTTTTGTCACCAAGCTAGTTCACCCACATTTCCCAGACACAAAAAGACTCCCCAAAGAACCCTACAAAATGTGAGTTTATACAGGAACTCATTTCATTTAGCTCTAAGTTTCAAATTTTGTAAAAATTTAAGCAAACAGTTCTACTTCCTCTGATACCCTGAATGTGTTTTAAATAGCTTTATTGAGGGATAATTTGCATACCATAAAATTCACCTATTTTAAGTCTACAATTCAATGATTTTTAGTAAATTTACAAAGTTGTGCAACCATTACCACAATATAATTTTAGAATAGTTCCCATCACCGCAAAAAGAAACCTCATGCCCATCTGCTATCCAAATGTGTTTCATAAGGATTATTAAATCTCCCAACGATACTCACCACTTAAGACAAAGCTCAGCCAATATTCCAAACAAACTTCGCTTGAGTCACAAGGCTATTGCTCATCTGTCATGGTATAAATGTGCCCCTTTACCCCTTTCACCCTCCCTCCAGCCCCCTTTTGGTGGTGAACACAATGTAGTCTATACAGAAGTTGAAATATAATGATGTACCCCTAAAATTTATATAATGTTATAAATCAATGCTACCTCAATAAAAAAATAAATAAAATTGTGAACATTACGTCTCTTTCTATATGACATATAAATGTCACAACTTCCACCAAATATAGGAGTTTCTACTTTTAGATAGATTTATTTGTTCCAGTTGCTACCCAAGCTAATACAAGATATTTTGTTTGCATTTTGGATTATTCAATTTAGTTCACGTAATAGAAAAGTTTAGATTTGGGGGGGAAAAAAAAGCTATTGCTCATAAGAGCCCAAGAATAAAATTACCTTACCTAGCAAAGTGCAGGCCTGCCTGGTATTTGCCATCTCCTTGGCATCATCCACTCCTTCAATCTCAGGACTGCCACCTTGCATCGTGTAATGAAAGTTATTTGCATCTCCTGCAGTTAAGGAAAATAAAGGATTTGCAGTCTGTGAAAAAATCTTGACATCTACCCTTATGCCCACTCTGAATTAGAGGCAATGAGAGCACAGTTAAGTGTATACAGGCTGGACTTCAGGTACCTGTGTTTTCAATTATATTTTAATATAAAACTCAAAATTAAATAACAGAGTAAACTGCCCATAGTTTATTTATCTTAATTGGTAAAATGAATAGTCCTCTCTTAAGGGTTTTACTCCAATCTACATGCTAAGTTAATTTCTTCAAACACTTTACTCCTCTCATCAGAAACCTCACAGGCCTCCATCACATAAACTCCTTTAAATTTTTTTTCTTTTAATAAAGGCAAATTTCAAACATACAAAAGTAGAGAGACTAGTACAATGGGCCTCTATGTGCTCATCCCCCATTTAAACAAGTATCAACTCAAGGCCAATCTTGTTTCATTTATACAGCCACTCACACCTTCTCCATCCCACGGGTTATCTTGAAGCCAGCTGCAGACCTTTTATCATTTCATCCATAATATTTCAGTATGAGATAGTCTCCTTTTAAACAAGTAAGCCTATGAACTCAGAAATTAACAGAAAACAATACCAACACAATAAATTTAATGCCATATTCATACCTAATCGCAGCATTTTAAATTCAGGTAACTTTGCTGAGGCACAAAGCTGATAGAAGATATGATAGTTTCTCTCCTCTTCTGCCTTTGAAATAAGAAGACTTTTCAATTACAGCATTTCAATCTAAAACTCAGAAAATTCAATCATGAAATAAAATTTTAATATTTAATTATCTGTTGGTACAATAAATTATCTTTTCCCAAATTTCCTAATACATGTTTATGATTATTAGATCTTATGACTTATTAGCTATATGCATATGTGTGAGTGTGTACCTGTTGGTCACATTCAACATAAAATAACTGATAGTAATCCTTTTTCAACTAGTGAACATCAACTAGTGATATATGGCATTCCCTAAAGAGATCATTGCCTTTGTGGAGAAGCTAAAACCATTTTTTGCAATACTCACTATTTTCTCACAGTACCTCTTAGATTCATGGTCTTCCTAATACTTTGAATAAAAAAGAATATCCCGTCTCTGCCAGTTTTAGTCTGGACCATCTACTGTGGCTGTTTGTAAGAAATCCACAAACGCACTACTTCATCTATACCATTTTAGCTTATATATTTTAACATCAATAAAAATATTTTATGAAGTAGAAAATAAATCATGCACAATTCTGAGATCATTCCTTAGTATTTCCTGAGAGTCTTTTCCCACATACGTACTTTAAAGACAGTTTTAATAATACTATTCATACAAAACTGAATCCTTATACTCTATCGTATCATTGAATTCTGCACTGTATTCAGCTGACTAAAGAATAGTACCAGTAAGGCCAAGGTCAGGGTTGATGCTTCAAAGGAGCTGCTGTCTGATGAAGAATACCTATTACAGGCACAGTAGACAGTGAACAAATTAACAATGTACCAACGATCACAACCACGATTAGGGGAGAGATCGGGTGGTCCAGAACACAGACAATAGAAAAGCAAGTGGTCTGCAGAAATGCTTGGGTCATCTTTGCACATGAAGGACAATATCAAGCATGCTCTGTTTGACTCATTTTGACATAGCAAACATCCTCAATATTATATAGCCCTGGGGGTTGGGGAACAACTAGAATTACTTCAGTGTCTCTAGACAAGATAATAAGGATTAGGCCTTAATGTTTTGTTTTAAGCACTACTAGCCTCTGGTCACCATACTCACTTCACCTTTAATTGTTTGCCCATTAATCAAATTTGTACTGTTTAGAGTCAATCTTCTCTTATATCTAAATATAGTTCCCCCATTCTTTCTTCTGGTTACTAAACATTGTTTTTTCTTAAAACTATACAAGTATACATGTGTACATAGTGACATTGCTCTGTGTGTATCTGTATATGAGAACAATGGAGAAGGTGACTACTGCTTTACTATACAAACCAAGTATTATACTTTAAGTGGCCACAGATCAGGTACACTCCCAAAGCCAAAGCCAGGGTAGCTGCAGGCTGCCCAAACTCATGAGTCTCAGTATATCCCAGATACTTTCAAAGCCATAACAGACTTAGGCGATGGAAACTGTAGATTGGGCTACACGGCAGTGCCAGACGTATCTGAACCTCAAGGCAGGGGCAGCCAGGTAAGGGGCTGCAGAAAACCGATCTGACAGCACGTAGTGGGCCACCAGGAGCCCTATACTGGGAGTTTTCTAATGATAGGTCCACATTCTCTTAGCATCCTGTAAATACGTAAATGCATGCCTGCCAGTGTTGTAAATGTACAGTATTGCCCACTTGCAGACAAAAAAAGGACCAAAGGCATATATGTGAATGCAAATGCTGCAGAGATGCAAGACTAGAGTGTGTTCTTTGATAGTGGTCTGTAACTGGGTTGTGAAGATTTTTTAACCCTCATTATTCCATCCAAACAATATCATACTCTAAGAGAAGAGAAGGAAGGAAAGGGACAAGGATTATTTTTTTTTTAACTTCATTCAAATTGTAACTCACTGAAGGCATAAACCAACGTCTTCCCTATCAATTGGGAAATATGAGAGACAAGACTAAACTAATGGCACCTCTTCTTAACTAAGCTTTTCCTAAAAGCATCTGTAAGAAAAAGTCAAAACCATTAAACCTAAACCAGAGCCCAGTCCCAAAGACGGTTAGTCTAATGGTTATTCCTCAGCCTCTGACAGTCCAAGGGTTGTTTGTGTAATATTGTCACAATATGCTCAAGAGTATCTGTAAATAAAATGCAAACCAGCAAGCATGAGCTCTGGAATTATATGGCAATCTAACACAAGTATATATGTATGCATGCCTGGCTTACCTGGAACACCACCCTGGATTTCTCTAAAAGGTAAGTTCTCATATTGGCACCAATGATTCGATATCTCTTATCAAAACCAATCTCAATATACTTCCCAAAACGGCTGCTATTATCATTCCTGGTTGTCTTAGCATTTCCAATTGACTGAGAAGCAAGGGAAAAAAAATAAAATTTTAGAAGTGCAATTCATGACACGACATTTACAGAGTCTGTTCAGAGAAAGAAAGGATAGAGTAGAACATAAGAATTTTGCCCTTGCAGGCACAAGTGTATGCTTTGCCCACTGCACAACCACACAAATATATACTAATAGTTTGTTTGCTTGTTATTCTCACACAAATTATTTTCAGATACAGTAAACCTGAACCCAGCAGCTGGGAGGTTTTCATATACCATTTGTGGTATGTGAACACACCCATTCATACCAGCAAAGAAAGAGAAGGGATGGGACGGAGTGCTGCAAAGCTACAGGCCCTCTTAGTTAAACATCAGGGTTTTGACTGCTTGAAAAACAGTCTGCTTTATGTAAATAAGCTGGTTATGACAAATTAACATTTTTCTGGGAAATGCTGCTCTGGTGTTCAGGGTCTCTTTAGCCAGAAGTTTCTATCATCTTATCTTGTGACAACAAAGGCCCAGTTGGACTACTTACTTGCAGAGTACTAATAATTACCCACTCAATTTAAAGCCATTTTCAGAAACCAGAGATATTTTGCTTTGGATTTTGTATCTAACTTGTAAAACATCTACAGAATGCAGAGAATGTAACTTTCTGCTAAATTTTTTATATAGTCTTAAAAATTAAAATGGCATATGTACTGCTTTCTGATTTAGGTAACATGCTTCTATAAATTTTTCTTGCAAGGCAAAGCAAAAAACATGCTATAGTTAGAAAAGCAAGTGTTCACATAATGTATATATTAAACGTTTAATGAGATAATTTCATATAAGATTAATATCTTTTACTTGTGCAAAGCTTGTGACTATCACTATTAACATATTGAAACCACAGCAGAGAGAAAGATGTGAAAAAGTTCTGGAGTGTTTAAAAAGCAATACAAATATAAGTGATGAAAACAGTAGCAACATAGCCATAAAAGTTAACACAATAGATTGTCTGATCAATCAAAGAAAATCTATTTTCACTCTCTGAAATACAGGGCAGGCACTGTCCTATTTTGCTTTGGCAATGAGAACACTCCTATATTTTGGGTTAACATTTTAAGTGGTAAGAATGACTTGAAAGCTATCTTCCTAGCAAAACAACAGAGTGATCTAATGTAGCTTAAGATAATTTAACAATATAGACATTTACTCAGATATTCCCCTTCTTGATATTACAAAAAGCACAAAAAGTCTCCAGATAGTCCCATTATCTTTATTTTGTTTAGAAAAAGAAATTAATGATAAATGCACAGTTTTCTTTCAACACAACATTCTGTCAAAGAGCAGATGAAGGGTTTCATGAAGCAGCAGTTATTGAGTGCTTACCGGGCACTGTCCTAAGCACATTCCCACCAGAAACTAAGCAAGCTGCGGAAGGGTGGTCCACATTTCTCCTCCCTCCCTGACTCGTATCCCACCTTCCGTATGTCATCTCTCCCCATCCTTTTCAGAGTGGGAGTCAGAGTGGCCAACCTGCCAAAACAATACTACACTCTGTGAGAAGAAGCCGTGAGCAGGCCAGGGTTGAAACAGACTCCTCTGTCTTTGAGTAACATAGAGCAAAGAATGGTAGAAGGAGCAAATGAAATAGAAGTCTGAAGATCTGGGTACCAGACCAGGTCCTACTACTAACTAGCCATCATTTAATCCTCTGAGGAGCATTAGTGTCCCAAGTGTAAATTGACTAGGATAGATGAGGATTCTTTTCAAAAGTAAAATTGCATGATTCTAAGCCTTGAATCTAATATGGAAAGAAGGTTCTATATACAAACAGTACCTTTTGTCCATTCCCCCAATTGCTTCCTGTGCCTTATTAGTTCTGTACTTACAACACCCTCCCTTAATAGTATTTTCCTTTCAATCAGCAAGAAATTGCTAAAGGAAAGGAGAAGTTTGTGGTCTTGATTTTACTGTTGATGTCAGTGAAATGTTGAGTGAGTTGCTCTTCTTTACTAAATGGAGACGAAAATCTTCAACTATGATTTTTGAGCATAAAAAAGAACTATTAAGACCCAATATGTCTCGAGAATCTTCCCCGTCCCCACTGTAGGATGTAAATTCCAGGAGAAAAAGTAAACGTCACCAAATAGAGCAAAAAAGAATCATTTCTCTGTACATCATCCGTATTTTGCAAAAGGAGACTCTGCTGAGGATGAGAAGTTTGCTTTCTAAAGGATAATGTGCAAATCCTCTTAGGCCCTGGGCTGTGATGCTAACTGTGTAGGATGCTCACTATTCCGTGAGGAGTTTCAGCAGATCACTGGAGACCTGGACATGCCTTTCTTGACATCACAGTAAATGTCTCTGATACAGAGACATAGTCTTAAGGCAGATTTAAAGCTACAAATTTTCTAGGCCACATATTCAGTATTTTACCTAAGTTTTCTTCCTGTAACTGTAAACCCTTTGTCACCATTCTTCAGCCCCATATTCCATTTTAATCTTTCAAATTGAGATGCCTTCATGTGTAGTTGTTGAAAATTAGTTCTCTCTTTATCAAATTTTCTTACTCCAAATTCCTGTAGAGAAACTAAACCATAACATAGAAGGAAGTAGCTAAGCATAACTGATGACTTTATCTTTTTTTGTTCATCCTAGCAAACAGGGTAAATTCCTTATAATTGCATATTAAAAAGTAGTATCTGTGGCCATTTCAAATTTTTAATATCACTCCTACTAACACAACTCATATTTGTGTAGTAGAAAAATCAATGTAGCTTTTTTTTTTGAAAGATAACATAGCAAGGTCATAAAATATTTCATTCAACTTGACATATTCCAGAAGGTTCATTCCAGACTTACATTATTATATGGTCTAGGCCTAGAAAAGATGAGATTCCCTGATGCCATCACAATCAACACTTTGGGATATTCTAACATTAGGGACTAAGAATGGCCTAAACTATTGCCAAATACCAAGAATTCGTTGTCATGACCAAAAACAGTCAAAATAATGGTAGGAAGTAAAATCCAGTTGTTTTCTGATCCAAAACCAAAATTTGGCTCTACAGATTATATTTTCCCAGTACTAACACTAGTGGCACCCACCAATATATGTGCAACTTAAATTCTTTCAGAACTTTAATATTTGCTCAAAATCTTTACTACTCTCTTTTGGCACAAACATCTGTTTCCTCCTGTCCATGCTTTTTCAGAAAACTTTCCCAGTTCTCTTTCTATAGTGCACCCAGCCCAGGAGGCCTCTGAACTTCCCCAGCATGTCCTGCTCTCTCGATCCCAAGAACAGAAGCCCTGCTGCTCTAGGGGCAGCCCTGCAGGCACTGTAGGGCTGTGGGGGTGACGGCATTCTGCTCTGAAGTGTCACACACAGCACTGCAAACCAGGCACAGTTACCTCTGGACCGATTATTGCAAAAATCACTTGTACCACAGGTGCACCAGGCCAGTTTTAAACTCCATCTGTGTTTGGGTGACAAATAAGGTTTGACAAAGGAAAAAAACAGGAATAAAAAAAAAAGCTGATTTGAATTTTTAATAAGGTTTGTTTCTGCATGTCCAAACTAATTTCTCTCCATTTAATGAGACTTATTTTTCTCCATTTAAAGGGACTACTTACAAAAACTAAAATCATATTGATAGACACATAATTCTCTAGTTACAAATCCTAAAATACTCAAATTCTCACACAAATAGGTCTGCTTTCTTTGGCATAAGCATTTCTACCTTGTATATATATTTCACTTCTGAAAGGAAATCTTCTCATAGTTCTTTCTTTCTCAAGAATTTAGTTATTGAATTACTTTTTCTAACCTAAAGCTCTGTGATGTGCTTGACAGAAATAAGAAAAATGTTTACAAGATCATGATTTAAGTTTATAGTTCAAATCTGGAAAAAAGTAAAAACTTATACCTAAACAAGTTGGACTAAGTACAGAAAATGGACAAAGGAATAATGAAACTCATTCATGCCTGAGCATAGTGAAGGCTGCGTTTTGCAAAGAGCTCAAATAAGATCTCGGGATTGGAAGGAAACGAGTAACTGATAGATCTAGTACCAGGAGCAATAGCTATGAATCAATCAACTAGGAGGAAAGACACTTTAAAAAATGAAGTATCACTGCCAGCTGTTTAGAGGCAACAATTCAATGGTGGATTAAAAATGCAGGATTATGGAATAAAGTAGATTCCTCCATAGCTAGACTTTACAAAAATGTCTACCTTACTAAATTTTTACTTTTCCTAGATCTCTCACTAACATGTGGAAAAGTATTTTCCTACTTTCAGTGGCTGGGAGATCCCAGACTTTCTGACATGTGCTGTATCAATCACTTTTTTGAGCACTACTCTTAACAAGAGAAAATAGTTAACAAGGCCAAGGCTGCTGCTGTCTTACCTCCATGATTGGGTTGGAGGCCAAGACCTTTTCCTCAACATTGGCTTCACTGGCAGAACCACTTACAGTTGCAAAGTACCGCATGGCATACTTAGCTGAGACTGTTTTTCCTGCCCCAGATTCTCCACTTACAATGATGGACTGATTTCGTTCATCTCTGTAAAACAAAGAAGAGTAACTGACAGTGCTGCCCACTTCTCAATGTGATTAACATTATTCCCTCTGTGTTCTCCTCAGTGAGGCAGGGTGAGTTTCTGCTGGTTCATACATGCAACAATGTGGGAAGGAACATAAGAATGGCATTTCCTAATAAAAATAACTACTTAAACTAACAATCAACAGAGAGGGAGAAGAAGATATCAAGCATTAAATTAGAGAGCATCACATCTAAGGATGAATGTGTAACAGAAGGTCTCTGACTTTTTGTGTACATATCTCAACCATATTATTTTACTCCTAGAGAATTATTTTGGCATATTACAGAACTGTTGTCAACCACCTCAAAAGAGAAAGGAGCCACAGCAAAGGAATTTAGAAGAAAATCCTATTTAATTAAAATTACAAACTGTCTATGAGCTAAGAGTCCATAAAGTAGTGGCTCCTACAAACTCCATCTTGTACTAAAGTATCCTCAATACCAGAGGAGAAATGGTTCATTTGTCGGCTGATTTGTTCAAATATGTCAGAACTCCAAGACTATCTACTATTACATCTTTAATTCATTCACACAATGACTCAAAAACTCTAAGTGATGAGCTTGCTCACAAGACTATCATTTCTTTGAGGATATGGACCTATGTCATCTTTATCTTTAACATCCAGCACTTAGTCCAGATTCTGACACATCACAAATGCTCAAGAAATGAGTATTGATTGTAAGTAAATAGAACTTCAGTGAGTAACCTAGCCTAAGAATAAATCTCTCTACTTTGGCTATAATTCCTACTAGGACAGAAACAGGAAACTTCCACTTCCTGATATGAAACCAGCAGTCAGCTTTAATTCGTCAAAATAATTGAACAACTACATAAAGACAGTATCATTTGTGCCCTTAATTTACAAAGAGACGAGATGACTTGAAAGGTTTTTAGTGGAACTATACTATAAGGCCACAAGACGGAGAGGTTACTTCACTAAAGAATATGATCTTTTTATCTTTTAAAAGAGATTTACTTATCCAACAAATATTTATCAAATACCTACTACATGCCATACATTGTGCTAAATACTAGGGATATAAGCTAAATAAGCCATGATCTGTGTCCTCAATGCAAGACAGACTAGTAATTCAAGATTATAATACACATGAGGAGGCAATGAGAGGAGGAAGAGGTGATCAGGGAAGGCTTCCTGAAGATGATACCTGAGCAAGGTCAAGAAAGATGAGTAGGGAAAAGCAAGCAAGAAATGAGAAAGTTAGGAAGGGAACATTCCAGAGAGAAAACATAAATGAAGGCTCAGATACATGAGAAGTTAGGAAAGAGCAAATAATTCAGTTTGGTTGGAACATGGAGTAATGACAGATAAGGTTGCAGAGGTTAGCAAGAACTGGATCATAAAGGTCTTACATGAGATGTTGAAGCATTTGAAGTTTACATAAAGGTCATGGAGTACCACTGCAGGGTTTTAAACAGAAAATAACACAATCCAATTAGTAAAATCACTCTGGTAGCAACGTGGAGTATGGGTGGCAAGGGGTCCAGATGAAAAACTATCACAGTCTGAACAAAGGTTGTGGTGGTCGTGACTGAGAGAAGCAGATGGGTTTAAGAGACACCGAAGTGGTGAAATCAACAGTAGTTGGTAATAAATTTCCAAAGTAGAAATTTAGGACTTTTCTAAGGAAAGGGTTCTTTTTCTTTGAGAAATGAGGGTCACTCCCTTAGTTTACAGACTTTGAAAAATACAATGGGAGTACCCAATTCAGGCCTGATTAAGTCCATTCACATCACACTACCAGGGCCACAGAGCAGCCTGTTCCTGACACTCTGATTTCTACATTGTGGGGAAAATCAGGAGGACCTAGATGACACACGAAGGAATGTTTAATTCACACAGTACAAGCTTGCATATAATCCCCACTTTTTACTCACCATGTCATTTCTTTTTTATTTGAATTTCTAGACTAAACTGGATACTCCCATTGCCTCTGTTCATTCATGGCTGATTTCAAAATAAATCACTCTAATAAAACAGTTGTCATTGTGGTGCCAATGTCCTTTCTTTTAGTCATTTAAAATGTCCTCAGAATTTATCTCTTTTGATGCATTAGTCAAAGGGACAGTATCAGCAGTCTTTGGATTCCTTTCTACAATATGATTAGAAAAATGATCTCTTCCTAGTTCCTGCATGATCAGCTCTATCACTACACCCTGTGTGAGAGCTAACGTGACAAAATTCTCCTAGAACTCCTTCCAAAAGCAAACAAGATGAGGAGGCTTCCACTAATCTGATGAAAAGAAAATATTAATGAGAATTGCTATCCTAAACTACACTGCCTTTGAAAAGCTACTTCACTCTTAATGACAAAATGTTGTATCAAAAAATATAAAAATTCATACCAATAGCCCTGTCCTATAATATGAGGAAGAAGAAAAATATTAAAAGCAGTAAGATCAAGGATTGTTCAAATGAATCCCAGAGATTTGTACAAATATACACATATACACACTGATGACAAGTGCAAGCCAGAGACCTTTTCTTTTCCTGGATTTAGGATCCTGGATCCATATGACCAACAGTTTTTAAATGTTTTTAAGGGACTTTATTATTTCTTATATTTCACTGACTTTTTGCAGAGGGGCTTGCCTTTTTTCCCAAGCCAAGCAGGGCATTCCAATATATAAATAAGTACCATTCTTCCATTACATAAACTTCTCTGAATCCAGATTCTAGTGCTAGATCTGTCACTTCTGGCTTCATGGCTTTGAGCAACTGCACGACCTCTCTGCGTCACAGTTTCCTCATCTTTAAGATTAAATAGCATCCAACGTCTCTCTCAAATTCTAAAGTGCTATAAGCTAAAAGTCCAACTCTGGAGTTGATTTTTCAGATGTTACATTTGGCCAGAGCCTGCACTCTAGGCCAGGGTAAAACTCTTGGGACCAAATACTATTGGAACAGGACAGGCGTACAGATACTCAAACAGTCTTGAATGGCTATATTTGAAATGAGCAACATTTCTTCTCTGGAGGCCCCTGAATCTGAGAAGGCTAAAATCAATAAAGGGCTACAAAGAAAAAAATGTAAAATAATCCATTCACCTGCTTTTAAATTAAGAACAGAAAATAAAAATCTTTATAAAATAAGAAAGTCTTTAAAATGTTTTTCAGTTCTATGTGGCCATAGAAAGAAATGTCAAAAAGACAGGACAAGAGCAGAAACAGGTAGACGGAGGGGGCCAAGTAGAGACACAGAAGGGAGAAGGATAATACATAATAAAGACCTACAAAGGGAAAAATAAGAAGAGTATGACAGAGATGAGGAGAAAACAGACAAAAACATCAGGGATAAAAATGTTATGGTTTCAAGGCGAATATCGGAGTCTACCCTCTTCTACTCATTTGCGCTGTGGGCTTTAGATTGTTGCATACATGTAAATAACTTATTATTCTTTGAAATTTTGATTGGCTGATCAGCCATTATTCATAATCCTTTGAATGCTCTTGTCCTTACATCACAAGAACATTCGTTCTTCTTTTGGGATGTAGATATCACTTCAAGGGGCTGATAAAACCAAGTTAAGGAACAGATATTCTCCACTCTTTGTCAAAGACTGATCAATCTGGAGCATCCTAAGGAGGCATGGACCAAAGATTTATGATTCTGGCTTGGCCAGTCCTCTTAAGGGCCTCCACAGTGTCCTAAATAGCCTGGGTAGTGGCTGTCTCGAAACAGAGGTGAGCTCTTCTGACCTGTTTCAGTCAGTGGTCGTTCCAGAGGCTATAATGTGACCTAAAAACCCCCACCTTAAAATACTGCTTCCTTCATTCATTCAATGCGTAATGAGCAGCCACAATGTGCCAAGCACTTTATGAAGACAAAAGACTCTAGGGTTATAGCTATTGAGAGAGACTGATGAGTATACAGTTAAAATACAGTGGAGTAATTGCTAGAAAAGAGGTTTATCCAGGATGCGATGAAAGCAGGGAGGAAGGGTATAGAATTAGTGGGAGATGAGAGGAGGGGATGTCAAGAAATGTTTTCTAAAGCAGGTGACGCCTGAATTGACTCTGACATATTAGTTAGGAGAAAACTAGGTTGCATGGGAAGAAGGCGATGGGAATTAAACTATGTAGAGGCACCTGAAACCCAAGGAAAAAATTATTCAAGGACAGAATACCCACTCTGGGTTGATGAAAACCAGAGGTGTGACCTCTTAGTCTATGTTCCTTCTGTGGCCCTCAGTATATCTACTTAGTATCTGTATCTATTTGGTCTGTGCAGCTTTTCTTCATTTCATGTCTATTATGTTTTCATTTTCTACCAGGTGTATTATTTTATAGATTGTCCTTCTTAACTTTACCCTTTAAAAAAAGTAATCTCTCTAGTTTTTCATGGTCATATTGAATACTATTCATACCTCCCAAGGCCATCAACTTGTCCTCTGCAAACTTACTGAGCACACTTTCCATTCACATCCAGGTCATTAATGAGGAAACTAAGTAACACCAGCCTCAGACCTGACTCATGCGGAACACAATTTAGAATATCCACTCATGTTGATGTTGACTCTCTGATAACCACCCACTGGGTGTTGCCATATACTGTAGTTAAAGTACAAGCATCTAGGCCTAATTTTTAGCTTATAAGTGAACATGTTCTTATGAAACAAAATCTAGAGTTTTACTTTTTTGCAAAAAGTCAATCTAAATTGTGTCTCCCTTATTTGATCCCTAACTAAAAAGATAAAATATTGCTAGTGTTATATGCTATCTTTCAAAGCTCTGTTTTTACTGTGGTGACTTAAAGATGTGGCTCCTCTTGAGACTCTAATCCCTCTCTCGTTAGAGAAGTGCTAAGTTTTTCTACACTATTATCACTCGTGAAAATCAAGCTGTCTGCTCTGTCTCTCTAAGGTTTCTGCTTTTGATCTATCCCAAAAAGAAAAGATTTAAACTCTAAAGTTGATACCAGACAGCGAGTTCAAAATGACAATATTTAATATTATTTTTGAAGTGTAAATATTTACTATGAAAGAGTATGCTGGCACTCTCGTGAAAGCTGTGCTTTAGAGAGGCAGAGAGACTATTCAGGAAATGGAAATAAGTGTTCCTTAGACATACAGGCTAAGGTCATTCAATTCCTGCTGAGAAGCCTGTCACATGGCTATCAGATCCTTTCAGGTCAATCTGACTTCTCTGTTCCATCACTACAGAGCCTATGAGATTAATATAAAAATGCCATAACAGAAATCGCCAATTATATTTGTTTATAACTTTTATAGACTCATACTGTATTTTATTCCTACTACAACTTTAGGGGGTAGATAGTACTCAGTAAGTTCTAAATTCATAAAATAAAGAATTCTGAAGAGCAATCATTTACCAGGAGCTGAGGCGGTCTCAAAGTAAAACCTGAGTGGGATCATGAAGAAGAAACAGAAATCAGGCAGATAAAGGAGCATGGAGAAGGATATTCCAGGCTGAATAAAAGGTGCAGAAATAGAAATATGCAATGTTAATTGGAGGGAACAGACATGTTTGAATAGGACTGTGTAGCTGAAAGTAAGAAAATTAAATGACAAAGAAGAAAGGCTTTGGAGTCTCAGAGCTGGATTCAAATCTCAGTTCCCAGAGACTATTTATGGGCATGATCACCTGAACAAGTCACTCTCCTCAGTTTCCTCACCTGTAGAGCAGGGGTGATGATGTCTGCTCCCAGGGATGTAATGATTAGAGGCAACATGCCTGACACCATGCTTGGCCCATAGTAGGTATCTAAATATGGCAGCTATTATTTAATAGAAGTTAACCCACCTTTATTTACTACCATCAGGTAGCATGTATGACTTCAAGTCTATGTGCATAAATAGGATACTTGGCAGCTGAGTCACAGTTGTAACAGGAGGGATTTTATAATCTATAACAGCCAGCAGTACTTGGTCGATGAACCTCAGGACACTGAAGCATTCAGAGACTGCCTAACCAAATGAAAGAAGGGGATACCTTAAGGAAAGGCGGAGCAATAGAGTCAGGAGTGATCAAACCAGATGGGAGGCTAAGGCAGATGAAGAGAGAATGCAGAGAAGAGACTCCATAATGATGAAGACTGTGATGATAGTAACAGCTTATATTTGAATGCTACTTAGTATTTTTCAAAGTGCTTTTATGTTTATCATCTAATATAACATTTACCTCTGAAGTAAGCATGACAGATATTATCTTTTCCTCGTTGGGGGAAACACTAACACACAGAGGTTAGATGGCTTATCCAAGGTTAGGGCAGAGCTGGGTTGTTACACACACCACAGCTCCTGGTTTCCAGGGCAAAGTCTATACTGTGCTCCTTACCACAGTCTGCCCTCCACCAGAAAGAAGAAAATGCTTATGCATTAGTCTCCATGAAACAGAAAGGTAACAGCAGCATACTACAAAATACCATAAATGTAAAGCTAGAATATCCAGTGAAATTGCTCCATTTTACAACTGATAAAACTGAGACCCAGGGAGATCAGGAGATTTAAGCTTATACAGTTATTTATCGATGGAGCTGTGGCTAGTACAGATATCTTTTTTCATTATACCAAGGTTACACATATAACTATCTAATTTATTTCAAGAAGACCCATAGATGAAATTTAGTCAACAAAATTTATTTACTTTACCATTCACAATGGAGAGAAAATAATACCAAATTAAAGCAACCGATATTACCTAGTTTTAAGAAAACAAAAGGAGAAAACCCTGATGTTTTAAGGAAAATAATATTGTGACTTAGTTATAAGAGAGAAATCAGTTCTAGCATGAGAATAAACTGGCAAGAATGTGAAACAAGAATATAAGAAGAAAAACAGACACATCAGCCCAAAGTTTTTCTCCTCTTTAAGTCAACAAGACTATTAAAATTAACAGGCTGGTCTACGAGGCCATTGTTTTCTGGAAGGAGCATGTTGAGAAAGGAGTCATGAGTCAAGGATCCTGGTTATCACTGCTGTCACTGGACATAAATCACTTGTGTCAGCTTTGCTTTGAGGGTAGAAGTCTGAAATCCCATTTCAACCTTGAAGATCTACAGTGGAACTCCAACCCCTTCCTCCTCCCGCCCTCCCACCCTCCCACCCCCCACACACAACCTGCTCTCCCTGCAATCTCCTCCCTCCCAGTAAACAGCAACACCAACCTTTTGGGTGCTCAGACCAAACACCTTGCTGCCATCCCTGACTCCTCTTTTTCTCTCATAGCCCCAAAGAAACAAGCCTTTGTCCATTCTCTTAAAAATATATCCAAAAAAAAAGAACATACAACTATGTACTGGTGCTTCGGGGAGAAAAAAAATATATATATATATGTATCCAGAATCCATCCACTTCTTACCATCTCTGTTAATACCCTCCTCAACTAGATTATCATTATCTCTTGCTTGGATCAACGCAAAAACCTCCTAACTAGTCTCTTGGATTTTACCCTTGTCTCACTACAGGCTGCTCTTTTTGGTTTTGTTTTCTAACTTTACTTTTGATATGATTTCAAACTTACAGAAAATTGAAAAAATAGTAAAAAGAACTACCATATATGCTTTACTCAGATTCACCAATTGTTTAGGTTTTGCCCATCTGTTTTATTAATCTCTCTGTTTCTCTTATTCTAACATTTTCTGAACCATTTGAGAGTAGGTTACAGACATGATGCCTCCTACATATTTTAGAGTATATTTCCTAAGAGCAATGACATGCTCTCACAGATCTACAGTGACCAAAATCAGGAAATATAACACTGATATAATAGTATAATTGTTTATATTATAGTCGTAATATAAACAATATAATAGCATTGTTTAATCCACAGACTATATTCTCATTTTATCAATCATTTAGCAATGTCCCCTATATAGCGATCTTCCTTCCTCATCATTAGGGATTCAATTCAGAACATTCATTGCATTTAATTGGCATGTATCGTTCATTTCCTTTAATCTGGAACTGTTCCTCAGCCTTTCTTTGACTTTTTTGACCTTGACAATTTTGAAGAGTATATACAGTTACTTTGTATTTTCAGTTTTTCCGATGTTTCCTCATGATTAAATTCAGGATATGTATTTTTGGCAGGAATCTGTGGTCAGTTTTTAACATAGCTGCCAGATCATGCCACTCCTCTGCTCAAAATCCACACTCAGAGAAAAAGTAAAATTTGCTACAATAGTCTACAAGGCCTCGTATGGACCTCACAATTGCTGATCTCTCCGCCTGGAATATTCTTCCCCCCAGATATCTGAATGGCTTGCTTTCCTCCTTTCCTTCATGTTATTATTCAAAAAACAGCTTTATTTTGGGCCAGCCCGGTGGTGCAGTGGTTAAGTTCACACATTTCGCTTCGGCAGCCTGGGGTTCACAGGTTGTGGCAGGCGTACCACATATAAAGTAGAGGAAGATGGGCATGAACATTAGCTCAGGGCCAGTCTTCCCTGGCAAAAAGAGGAGGATTGGTGGCAGGTGTTAGCTAAGGGCTAATCGTCCTCAAAAAACAAAACAAAAACAGCTTTACTTTTTATGGCATTAGGTAAGTTGATACCAAAGTCTATATGGAAAAAGAAAGATCCAAGGATAGCCAGAAAGATAATGAAAAAAGATGAACTATGAGGGGTTTTAATGATACCAATTAAAATATACTAAAAGATGTTAAAATTAAAGCAGTGCCATACTGGGACATAAATAGATAAAAGGAGCTGAAAATAACAGAGCCAAGAAATTGACCTGAGAACATTAGAAAATTTAGGATATAATAAAGATGGCATCTCAAATAACTGGGGCAAAGATGGCTTTTTTTCTTTCTTTTTTTTTTTTTTGAGCCCTGAGTTAACATCTGCTGCCAATTCTTCTCTTTTTGCTGAGGAAGATTGACCCTGACTAATATCTGTGTCTATCTTCCTCTACTTTATATGTGGGATGCTTGCCACAGCACGGCTTATAAGTGTGGGTAGGTCTGCACCTGGGATCCAAATCGGCAAACCCTGGAATGTGGAATGTGTGAAGTTAACTGCTGCGCCACCGGCCAGCCCCAAAAGATGGGTTTCTTGATAAATGATGCTGGGATAACTGGGTAACCACTGGGAAAAAAGATAAATTTAGATCCATATCTCACATCATACAAAAGAACAAACTTCAATGGGATCAGGGATCTAAAGGTAAGTTATAAAACAATACAAGGACTAGAAGACAGCATTGATGAATTCCTCTTTTGCTTTGATGTAGGGAAAGGTTTCCTAACAATGACTCAAAATCCAGAGCAATAAAAGAAAAGACTGATAAATTTGCATGGAAAAAAACACCATAAACAAAGTCAAAAGAAAACTGAAAAATTGTGGGGAAATATTTGCAATATATACCACTTCCAAAGGGCTAATATCCCAAATATATTTTTTAAAACTCTTAAAATTGAGGATCAACAAACTAAAATCACAATAGAAAAATGCAAGAAGACATGAGTGGACCATTCACCCTACAATGAAACAAACAAATAAATAAAACGGCTCTTAAACTTATGAAAAGATGTTCAAACTCACTCATATTTAAAGAAATGCAAATGAAAACAACATTGAGATACCATTAGATTGGCAAGAACTAAAAAGAAAGACCATACGTTCTGTTGACAAGGCTTTGGGGAAACACGTACTCTTGAATATTTTTGGCAGGAATGCAAACCAGTACAACTCTTCTAGAGGGCATTGGCAATACCTAATAAAACTACATTTACGTCTACGTTTTGACCTAGCAATGCCACTTTTAGCAAATTATCTGAAGCTACATCTCTAAAAATATAAAAATACATATGCATAAGATTATTTATTACAGCATTGTTTTAATTGCAAAATGTTGAAAAAAATCTAAATGACCATACGTGGGGAAGTGGTTGAATAAACCAATAAAGTGGGTCGGGAAGAAAAGAACTAACCTAAGTAACTTTGGACATCAGCACTTTAACTATATTCTGTAAGGCTAAAGACAAAATGAACTGGACACAAATATTGTTTCTGAGTGGTAAACTTGCTTTTCACAGGGTATGGGTTAGCATTTCCGAAATTACTTTATGAGTATTCCGGGATTGAGCAAACAAGTAAATATACTGTGGATGAGAGCCAGGTTTCTCAAGATGAAAGAAAGAAGTTAAAAGAAGGGAAAAGAGAGCAAGAATAAAAACTGTGGCATTGGGTTGGAATTGGAATATGAACTCATGGGCTTGAATATACATACAGATAGACACAGAAATAAATACGGATATGAATGTGTGTATGTGAGAAAAGATGTGCAAACTCTTTCATATTTAGAGAAAAGCAAATTAAAACAACACTGAGTTACCATTTCTCACCTGTCAGTTTGGTGAAAATTTAAAAGTATAACAACATATTCTGTTGGTGAGCCTGTGGGAAAACGTACATTTCCTAGCTCTGTGCATGGAGATGGCTTAGAGGCAATAACATCCCAGTAGTAATGAACACACCTAGCACCCAGATCTTGGTTTCTAAGTCTCATTCTCCAATAAAAAGAACCAGGGCTCCTTGAAGAAATGGCCGATTCCAGGGTTGGGGCAAGGATATTAGGAAATGAGCCATGTGGTGCTAGAAAGTAAAATTCTCAAAAAATGATGGAAGAATGTTGAAAGGACACTTGAAAGTGCTCCTAATGGCCAAATCTGAGACAGTTCGAACAACATAAATAATGATAGTAATGGAGAATAATCCATAGAATAAAATAAATATCCCTGAGTCTATGTTGATACAATAAAAAATGAATAAATAATAAATAAATGGGGAGAAAGGAACAGCTCTTCCTCAGAGTAGAATTCCTATTCATACACGTAGGGGAATGATGGGAATAGCAAATAACCCCTCAGTAAACACCACAGTAATAACTGTTGCAAGCAAGAATCATCAACAGATGTTAAATTAGTGAGTGAAAGTATGATGAGAAACAGGATATTTGCAGCATCCCAAAGTATTTTTCCACAGGATACTTATTAACTTCAGTTTAAAATAGTAACTTTATAGTAGAGAAATCTGGTAGATGCCACCTTAACCAAGTGATCAAAGTTAACATCCCCAGTAATCGGCACCTTGTATCTCTTTTGTATGATGCAGGGTACAACATCACTTCTGTGGTATTCCTACCCAAAACGCCTAACCTCAACCTAATCAGGAGAAAACCTGAAACAAATTTTCATGAGGGTAAGATTTTTTAATATCTGTTTTATATAATTTTTCCACTCTTGTGTCCTCAGGGCCTGCAAGATAACTGGTGAGTATTATTCAAAAGTGTCAAAGAAAAGGAAAGAGTAATGGATGGTCTTAAATTGCAGGAGTCTAAGGAGACAGAACAAAGCGTGATGTGTGATTCTAGATTGAATCCTAGACCAGAAAAAGGACATGAGAGGGGAAAGGATGAACTGTGAACAAGGTTTTCAGATTGGTTAATAGTATTATATCAACGTGAATTTCCTGGTTTCAAAAATTTACTACAGTTATATAACATGTTAACATTTGGGGAAGTTGGGTGTAGGGTACATGATAACTCTGTGTACTATTTTTCCAAACTTTTCTAAGTCTAAAATTACTATCTTTTAAGTTTAGGAGAAAAAAGAAGGCAGCTTTACAATGAGGCTTTCCCTGAGCCTAGTACATACACCCCCCAGCCCACCTAGCATTTCTTACCTCCTTTTCTAACTTTATTTTTCAGGATAGCGCTTATTAATATGTGACAAGCTGTGTATCTTATTTATTTTTATTGTCTATCCTGCTTCACTCCATGAAGGTAAGAATTTTTGTCTGTTTTGTCTAATTTCATTTGTTTGCTGCTGTGTCCCCTGTGCCCAGAACAGTGCCTGGATGGTGCTCAATAAAGGGCTATTGAACAAGTGATGAACTGTACCTTCCAGATGACGTGAGGGGCCTCTAGGAGCACTGGCAATGTGAAACACCAGGATCCACCTCTGGTAAAGAGGGAACATCTTCACTTGATAAGAAAAAAATGGCAAGGAATGATCCTGCAACATCAATTCTCCACTCCCAAAATGTTAAGGTTCCATGGGTAATATCAAAGACGTTTTGCTGATGCTGTTTAGGCTCACTGATGTCCCTGCACATAATACTAACACTAAAATTCAATTGAATTTTAATTCTCCAAGATATAGAAAGGTTTCTTCTATCTCTTAGGCCTTTTAGTTCTGGTCTGCCACCCATTAGCTGAATGACATTGGGCCAGTCACTTAATACCACCAAACCTTGATTCACTCATCTGTGAAACACAACATCTGTCCTTGCACAGTCGCAATCATAATAAGATTCCAAAGGCATTCTGTTTAATTAATAATAACTTACAAATTTCTATTCACTGCATTTTAAAATATCTGTGACTCAGCAAAGAAGAAATGATCACATCTAATAAGAGTCATGACATAATAAACAGAGCTTCCACCAACCTGGCCATTTGCTTGTAAGCTTCTTCAGCCACTGCAAAGATATGTGGATCCATATCACCCATGTTCTGACCACTGTATGCATTAATAATATCTTCTCCATAAATAGGCAGCTGTTCATAAGGATTTATAGCTACTAGGACTATACCTGGGGGAAGGGGTGAAAAAGCAAAAGAAGAAGTCAGTGATATCCTACTGGGCATATCAAACTTGGTATAAAGTGAGAGTCACAGTTAACACAAATTTCAATTTCAGTTAATATTGAACTAAAAAATTGTTAAGGATCAAAATACATCACAGTCTTTGCCTCATTCTACCTAGTCCTAACTAAAACACCATCTAAAAACTGGAATAGATTATTGAAAATAATGAAAATTGTGGCAATGTTAGAAGACCTTTAAATATTTTCATAATTTTAAACCAAAAATTCTACTTCTAGAAATTTATCCAAATGAAATAATCAAAGATTCAAGCAAAGAGTTTTTTAAATAAAGTTTATCATAATGTTTTTCAAAACAGTAAAAAGTGGAAACAGATAAAATATATAATAAAGGGAGAGTGGTTAAATACATTTTGTTATATTCACATGACAAACTATTGTGCCACCACCACAAATCACATTTTTAAAGAATATTAAATGTCACAGGAAAACATGAGACAAAACTATAGACTGATTCCAATTTTATATCTATACTTTCTCACATATACACATAGATAGCATATAAGTCAACATGAGACTGGTTATTTTTCAGTGGTGAATTACATGCAATTATTTTTCCTTTTTCATACTTTTTTTGTATTTCACTAAATTTTACAGTAGGTGGGGGCTGGCCCTGTGGCCGAGTGGTTAAAGTTCCATGTGCTTTGCTTTGGCATCCTGGGTTGGTGGGTTCAGATCCCGGGCATGGACCTACTCCACTCATCAGCCATGCTGTGGAGGCATTCCACATACAAAATAGAGGAAGATTGGCACAGATGTTAGCTCAGGACGACTCTTCATCACACTCACACAAAAAATTTACAGTAGGTGTATATTAAAGTAATAAAGTCATTCATTCAACAAATATTTATTCAGCTCCGATTATATGTCAAGTCCTTTCTAAGTGCTAGGTTTACAAGAGTAAACAAAAAATGACAAATCTTTACCCTTGTGGACCTTATAGTCTAGTGGGAAATTCAGACAATTAACCAGTAAGAAAAAGTATATGTCACAGGTTACACAGTAGTAAGGAAAAAAGGAGGAAAGCTAAACAGAGAAGGGAGACAGATACGAAGGAGGGGCAGAGGGGTTCATAATTTAGATAGGGTGGGCAGGGAAGGCTTTACTCAGAAGGTAAGTATGCGCAAGAAAAAATACATTGAAGAAAAATGAAAATGGAGAAAGAAATATGCAGTTAATAGGGAAAAAAAGAGTTAATACAAGGATATTATAATAAAAGATATAAACTCTTTTAAGATGAAAAGATGGCTGTCCCTGTCCGAAACAGGAGTGTAATGAAGACGTGATGAGCACTGAGTGGGGTACCCAAGCAAATAAATCTAGAAGGAAATCAATGGAAATCTCAGATGTGAGTCTCATAAGAGAGTGATTAGCAAAGAAAGATAAGAAGTCACCAAGAAAAAAGAGGCAGGGATGAGGAGAAAATAAACGATAAGAAAACCGAGAAAGAGAACAAGAAGGAAAGAGGAAAGGAACCCAAATGCACACACATGTGCATGCTTAATTTCTAAGAGAAGAATCCTGAGCTGGGTCACTGGCAGCTAATACCACAGCGAGCTGGGGTCCAGGCAAGCAGATCAAGCAAGAATAGTTACTACGAGTCAAGTCAGTCCTGCATCACTAAGTAATTGAGAAAAAAGAGAACAGAAAACTTCTTGAACTTGGCACAAAGATACGTCTTTGGACATCTACTCTTCATATGGTAGTTTTGTAAGAGATGAAAATAACTGTCAAATTGTCATTGAATTTGGCACATGACTTTTGTGGGGGAAAAGAATCAAAAGATGCGCCCAGTTCTTTTTATATTGAGCAAAATTATATAAGTTCACAAAAGAACTTATTCAGCATAAAATGCACCTAGCTAATGAACATTGGGAAATCTTTATTTTTCATTTTTGCTGAGGAAGATTGACCCTGAGCTAATATCCATTGCCAAGCTTCCTCTATTTTGCATGTGGCTCACCACCACAACATGGCCACTGACGAGTGGGGTGGGTCTGCACCCAGGAACCAAACCTGGGCTGCCAAAGTGGAGTGTGCCGAACTTAACCACTAGGCCATGGGGCCAGCCCTGGTAAATCATTTTGATAACACTGAAGTAATTTTGTCTCTAAGAGAAAATCTAACCACAGCCTTCTTTCCCCATGCACAATATTTCCATGGCTATGTCCATTAGAGGAAAAAGTTCACAGTCCACTCAGACAGCAAGGCACACTTACCACAATATGTATAAATAAGTTTTGAATCAATAAAGCGGACTCTGAGATTGTGGAGCACAGCAGGCTCATGAAGATAGCTGAGGGCCGTGAGGTCATTTTCACCCACAAGTATGTCAGGGTTTCTTAAGTGAGGCAGTTCCTTGGTCTTTGGATCTAGACGATATTCCAAATCCTGAAAATGCACAAGACACAGCATCTGGATAAGTGATGGCAACAGATGAGAAACAGGTCCGTGTGTTTTGCTTATTCTCTCCTTCTGATTTGCTTCTCAGCTATTAAATGCATTCTTTTCCTGGCATCTTCCAAACCCACAGAAACTGGTGGAAACAGTAAAAAATAAAGAGAGTCTTCTTTTTCACTAGCTGTGTTAACTCGTATTAACAATTTTTGCTAATATAGTTTGAGAAGTCATAGTCTAGACTTTTTTTTTACCCAGTTACTGGATCAGAAGTTTTTAATCTTTAGTTAAATAAGCTTTGTTTTTCTCTCTTTGCCTCTGATAAATGACAGGCAGTATAATAGAGTGGTCAGGAGCTTGGCTTTAGCATCAGATCAACCCGGGTTCAAATCCTGAAACTGGTATTTAATTCTTCTGTGGTCTTGGGGATATTACTTAACCTAAATCCTTTATTTGAAGAAAGAGCATAATAGAAATAGCTCACAGGGGTGTGGTAAAAATTAAATGAGGCAATGCCTGGCACATGGTACATACTCGAGAACTCCTCAACTCTGAGAGGTCCAAGAATCCCCTCAAATTAGGTGTAATACTTTGTGTGTATGTGCATATGTGTAAATATATACACAGATGTGCACTTTTATTTGAAAGAGAGTCCACAGTTTTCATCTGATTGTTAATGAGGTACTTGGTCCCCAAATTTAAGAATTACTAGTCACCTTAAAGCCAAGAGAATACGGCTTTATGGCAAAGGCCAGCATGGAAATTGTTACTCAATTATGTATTAAGGGCAAATAACATACAACAAGTGAAAACGGAAAAAAATGCAATTTAATTATAGGGAGGGGCAAGCTGGTTTTGTAAAAAGCCACTTTTGTGGGGCCGGTCCTGTGGCCGAGTGGTTAAGTTCGCACACTCTGCTTCGGTGGCCCAGGGTTCGGATCCCAGGCACGGACATGGCACCACTCATTAGGCCATGTTGAGGTAGCATCCCACATACCACAACTAGAAGGACCCACAACTAAAATATACAACTATGTATTGGGGGGATTTGGGGAGAAAAAAGCCACTTTTGTTAACACTGAAGAGATACACAGAGGTCATATATTCAAATCAGGTTGGAATGATCTATGCTAAATGAGGAGGAAAACTTACAATCTGCCCCTAGATCTCTCTCTGCCTGCTATTAGGGTATAATGTCCTTCCCCAAAGCTCACTGGTCCTTGCAATACACAAAAGCCACTTCTGGCTGTGTGATCTCAGGCAGAACTACTTAATGTCTCTGATCCTTGGCTTCCTTATTTGGAAAATAGCTATAATATCAGCTACCAACCCACAGGTTGCTGTGAGAATTAACATAAGACAATATAGCCCAAAGTGCCTAACATCGTGCCTAACAGAGTAGAGGATCGATAAATGTTGAATAAATTAATCTCTTAGTTTGGCATTCAAGGCCCTTCTAATCTGGCCTAATTTTTCCCTGCCTTCTTCCCAACTAATCTCCCTGTCTCTGCTGTGCTCTCCTGAAATTTATCCTCCATGCTGCCACCAATGAGTCCTTTCTGAAACAAAAACCTGGCATCCTTCCTCTGTTTAAAAACACTACAATCACTCTCCAGAGCATCCTAGCCAGAGTCCAAGAGTTTCAGCATGAGCACACAAATGCCCTCTGTGATCTGGTGCCACCCATCCTCCTGCCAGTCCCACACTCCCAACCACATGGGACTTGTGTGGGTCCCCAAACGCACACTACTGTGCACGCCTCCCTGCCTTTGCACGTGCTTTTCTGGGTCCCTGAAACACACTCCCCCTCGTCCACTCATTCTTCAGACACTGCCTCTCTGACCTCTTACCTTCACCAGCCCCTGACCACTTCCCGCTGGGTTCTACTTTTGTTTCTTGCTTACGTTTATTATATCACACATCACACTATAAGTACATCTATTTCTCTTACTTGACGTTGATGTCAGAGAGCATACCTTTTGCCACCTCTTAACATAGCATATAGCAGGTATCTTAATATGAACTAGAACACATACCTTTCTCAATCTCCACTCCTGTCAACTTGTTATATTCACTATCTCCAAAGTACATTCCAGCCCTCACAGGTCTACCCCCTTTCTCTCTGTCAATCCAAGTTCTACCTACCTTTTACTATCCAGTCAAAATCCTCCTCCTCCTTGACGCCTTCCTCGATAAAGCAGCCCACAATGACATTTCCCTCTATCAGGACCCTCGGTCCTTACTCTCCTTACTGGAGAGCAGAGTGGTTATGAGCACAGACCACGAAGGCAGATTTCCTGGCTTTAAGTCCCAGCTTCAGCCCTTGACACCTGTATAACCCTGAGCAAGTCCCAAAGCCTCTGAGCCTCGCTCTTCATCCATAACGTGGTAGTAACAATAGCCCCGCGTCAAAGGACTGCTGTGAGGATTAACTGAGTCATCGCAAATAAAGCACTTAGAATAACAGTTGGCACAGAGTAAGTGCTCAGTACATGTTAACTGTCAGGAGAGTGTTACTCATTTGGTAGTTAATCAGCAATTTACCTTTTGATATCTTCTGTAGTGTGATATTGAACTACTCTTTATATCCTGTGTTTTGTGTAACTTCTCATGCATTTATATCTAGTTTCCCTGGCTAGACTATAAGTTATTTAAAGGAAATTAATGTCACAAACATTTTTAAGAAAACATTGTGACGTGCCTTGTCAAATGCAGAGGGGAGATTTAAAAGGGCGGAAGTAAGACAAGTCCACTCATGCAGTGAACGCAGACGGGAAAGTAGAGAGACACACTTGGTTTTAAGTTTTTCAGGTCACCAGTGAAGTGCTTTATACATAATAACTTCTCAGTAAATACTTTTCAAATGATTAGTTCCAGCAAATATCAAATCTTATACTGGCTCCTTGGATAATGCTTTCTTAGTTAATATGAAATAATTTCCTTTTTTATTTATTTATTTTTTTGGTGAGGAAGATTGGCCCTGAGCTAACATTAGTGGCAATTGTCCTCTGTTTTGTATGTGGGTCACCTCCACAGCATGCCTTGATGAGTGGTGTGCAGGTCCATGCCTGGGATCTGAAACCGCAAAGCCCAGGCTGAAGCAGAGCGCACGAACTTAACCACTATGCCACTAGGCCAGCCCTTAAATAGTTTTAATGTTAGCCTAAACAAAATACAGATAAACAGGCATATCTTTGGGAGGATTAGATGTAAATTTAAACTAATCATAATAAATTCACAGACAAAAATAATGGATTTTTAAAGTATCGGCTATTTTCACTAACCCATTGGGATAGAAAATTGAGTTTGCCATTTTGCCATTTTTATCAATTTAGTAACTAAAAATATTAGATTAATTCAAAATTTACCTTCCAATTGAAGTCAAGTATGCCACAGCAAACTTACACTTTTGAATTCCCTTCACTTTATGCCAACGACAACAAACAAAAGCAAAGTTCCGACCTTTCCTTCCTCGAGGTGAAGCAGAAGGACTTTATCTCCCGGCTTATAATCTTTCAGTAGCTCTGCCGACTTCCAAACTTCCTCAGGATCAGGTATCCAAACCCTGGCAAACTGGAAGACAAAAAGAAAAAAAATCTAAACTAGCAAATTGATTATTTTATAATGATACATAAAATATACAATGGATTTATTTATAATGAAACAATTTATGAAAAATAAATCTTGACCAATATGAAACGTAATTTTTAAATTAGGAGATGAAAAGTATTTTAGCCCCAGTAGTACCATCATGTCTACATATTATGAAAAGTATTCTTTGTATTGTAGTAATAACTTCACAATATATGTAAGTCAACTCACGACCCTGTATGTACCGCTTAAAGTTATACAGTGCCGTGTGTCAGTCCTCTCTCAATAAAAATTGGGGGGGGGGGGGGGGCGGGGAGTATGCGCTGAAGAAATAGCTACAATTAAAGTCTAACTTTGCTTTATATAGTACATGCTACCTGAAAATGTAATTATAAGTAAAAATGTACATATAAATCTATTTTTTCACCAAACGTGGGCTTTCCTGGATTTCAAAACATGATTCTGAAGCTCTGGTGTGGTGGCTCTGCCAGTTTCAGCGGCACAGCTAGCTTTTTATGGCAAGATTTACAACTTGAATTTTTCATTGTGGTTTTCATCCTGTGCTCTGCAAAGCCTTCGTGATTTCTCAGGTATTCCTCAGGGGCCATTATGGTGTAGAGAAGACGAGAGTAAGTTTGTGTTTTGGAGCCTGTTTTACATACTGGACATCTGGAATTTTCTTTGAAGAAAGTTCTGTTTCTAATAAAAACTGAGAAAATATTGTTGTCTAGTATTTCGCTTTCATTATTTTATAAAAGATGAGTAAAAATAATAAAAATGGTATATTTGGCCAGCAATAAGCCTGGCCCTCGTAGCCTCAATATCATGAAAGAGATATGGAATCAGCAGGGTTTCCTGAAGCAGCAAATCTTTAGCCTCAACTAGACATTCTCTGGACTTAAGACGATTTTGGACTTCAGGTCAATTTTGAAGAAAAAGAACAAAATATATTAACGTGAATGAAGCCCCCAAACACCACGCTGAAGAGATGCTTTATGACTGCCTGGATTCCTCTGAAAGGAATCTCTCTTTAAAACACAGGTACACTAAACCGTGATGCCCATTTCCAAGAATATGTCACAAATGAAAATACTACCACCACCAGTGTTCCTCCACTTCATTTTCTTCAGTACTCTTATTACTACCTGAACTTAGTTCCTGTCATGTCATTGCTTGTTTACTTCTTATTATTTCTCTTCCTTCATTAGAACATAAGCTCCATGTCTGTCTTGTTCAACACTATATTGAGTACCTGTGCACCTGGTACACAGCTGGGTACTTAGTATTTGTTGAAAGAATCTCAGAATAAAAGGCATCTCCTTAAACTGAATAAAAATGGTACGATAAAAAACTCAACCATTGGGGCTGGCCCGGTGGCGCAGCCGTTAAGTGTGCACGTTCCGCTTCGGTGGCTCAGTGTTCACCGGTTTGGATCCCAGGTGTGGACATGGCACCACTTGTCAAGCCATGTTGTGGCAGGCATCCCACATATAAAGTAGAGGAAGATGGGGATGGATGTTAGCTCAGGGCCAGTCTTCCTCAGCAAAAAGGCGAGGATTGGCAGCGGATGTTAGCTCAGGACTAATCTTCCTCAAGCAAAACAAAACAAAACTCAACCATTGCTTTATTTTTCTCTTATCATCAGAGACTCAAGCAAATTTTTTGTCTAAACAGTGAGCAGAGGCAAGAGCACTCAAGTAGGTCACGGGCTCTAATCTCAGGGCTACCATATTGGCCTGTTAGCCTTTACTTCGGGCATCTGTAAGACAGGGATGATGGCAGTACTCATCTAGTTTGTCTCAAGTACTTATACACGTAGAAACCTTGCGAAAAGCACAAATCAATATACAAGTACAGGTTGAGATTGTTACTAAGTGTTTCTTTCATAAGAAGTGATTGCTAATGTTATGTGTCAAATATGCTACTGAATTTTTTTTGTAACTTTCCCCCAAGTTACAGAGTCTATAAACTGAGCAACATCTGTACACATTACTAAAATCCTACTCATTCAATAAACATTTCTGCGTACCAACTGCTCCCACTCTGAAGCTCACCTTAGAAAGCCAGTATTTCCATAACTTTCTCTGGAAGGATTTACTGGTTCCAGAAAAGATATGTAATGTATGAGATTCAGAGTCATGAAATGACCTACTACACTGACAAAAGCACAAAAAAGCAAAATGGGTCCAAGTGGGTTTGTAGAAGCATGACTGACATGCTCTAAACACAAGGAGATTTTCAGTTAAATCTAGAAAGAAGTGTCCTGTTCTTTGTCAATAGCAAGCTCCAGCTCAGATTTCCACAAGTATTTTGGAAACAGTAATAAGTAGGTACTTTGCCAAAAGCTAGATTTCCAAGAGCTAGGTGTTAACAACACTTACAGATAGTAGAGAGAGGCTAAGATATTTAAACACCAAATATCACCCTGATATAACCAACTTCTCCTTTATCTTTTTTTTTTTTTGGCACCTAACAACTGTTGCCAATCTTTTTTTTCTGCTTTTTCTCCCCAAATCCTCCCAGTACATAGTTGTATATTTTAGTTGTAGGTCCCTCTAGTTGTGGTATGTGGGAGGCCGCCTCAGCGTATCCTGATGAGCGGTGCCATGTCCGCACCCAGGATCCAAACCGGTGAAACCCTGGGCTGCTGAAGCGGAGCATGCGAACTTAACCACTCGGCCATGGGACCCCATCCCTTATCTTATCTCTATCTCTTGGGAAAGTATCCAGAGAGAAATAGGTCAGAAACCAGTCTCTTACTACCATTGTCTTTTTATGGTTCTTTTCCATCTTAACTGACAAAATCAATGGTGATGCTGTAGAAACAACTGTACCAGAATTGGGTCAATTTGGGAGGTATACATATCTTAGTGGCTGAAACCAAGAGAGTCTCAACCTGTCTATGCCCCTTCCTATTGCCTCTGTCACTTCCAACCCTACTTTCCACTATTCCTCCACACCCCCAGTGAAAATACACATGGCAGCCCTGAGGAAGAGGACTAAACTTGTCTAGCCACATCCAGTGCAAAGACTGCAGGAAGGAAGATGAGGCCCCAAGATCACATGAGAAATCTAGAAATGGGACATGGCACCAAGAGTCAGGCAGGAATCAGAAATAGAAGCGGACGGACATACCCACTAAGTCTGTTCAGGGGCTTCCTGGTGAAACAGAAGGAGTTAGTAAAAGATAACCCTAGCCAAAGTGAATCAGACTGGACACAGCTCCCAGCACGACAAGGGAGGGTCCAACGTCAAAGAACTCAGCTCTGTCAATAGCAAGCTAATTAGCTAATAGAGGGTGAGGCTTTCCTGCAAGTCTCCTCATTTCCTTTTTCTACTAACACTAGTTTTGTCCCTCATTATCTTGTGAGCCCCTTAAATATCTCACTCACGATACCTCAGGCGTAATTTTAGTTTATGGACCTGTCTACCTTCCACACTAGACTGCATACTCCTTAAGACATCTTTGCATCCCCTGTAAGGTTGGCTAAGTTCCTTTCCCACAGTTGGTGGGCAAACATATTTGTGTTAATTTTATTTAACACAGAGGTTGGGCAAGGAAAGGAAAAAAGATAGAGAGCTGGGATGAGAGGCAGCAAAGGCAACTTCACAGGCCCACCTCAGGACTTTTCCTGAAGTTACAAAGCACAGTTGAGATGGGGCAGGAGTCAGAAATGTAGAGAGGAGAGGTTCGTGAAGTAGGAGGCAAGGAAAGTGTCAACATTGATGTAGGAACTGGTAGAAGGGAAAGTAAGGATTTTGGATCTGATGTACTGGGACTAAAGCCAAAAAAACTGTGGGAGAGGAAGAAAAGAGAAAAAGGCTTAAAATAGGTAACACTAAAATGTAAACACACCTCAAAGAAGATTTATGACAATCCAAAAGAACACCTGATTAGAAAGGAGAGTAAGGACAAAATGGAGATGGGCTAAATTTTATAGTAACAGTCAAAATCTGAGAAAATAATGCTAGCACAGATTTAAGTTGCATAATAGCTTGCCAGGAAAACACAAACCATCTGTCCTTCTACAACAGAATTTAATGAGGCCTGCCCAGCAGTGATGAGGTCATTCTGACAGTCTAATGGAAAGGCGGGTTCAGGGGACATGCTTGCACTGGTACTCACCAGAGAGGGCCACCAAACAGTGCTGACTCCACCTAACACGGCCCCCACACCTTCTTAGGGGTGACACCCATCCCTGCACACTTCAGGAGGCACCAGTCATCTTTCTTTTTGTATCCTACCACAATGACAACACCCAAGAGCTCCTTGATTAATGCCAATGACTCGCTGGAAGTTTTGCTAACTTGCATTTTCTCAGTCAAGGAACCCTGAGGTGTGGGCACTAAGAGCAGTTGTTTCTGATGCCTCAGACACTTCAGGAACAAGACTGACAGCACCAGCAGAGTAAACGACCAGTCCCCGAATCCCCAAAATTCTGACCCATGTAATTCTCTCTCCTTTCCTGAACTCCCACATACATTATCCGCTTTTCATACAGTACACGTGCACATCTTTCCTAGCTCTCCTTTTACATCATAAGCAGCTTGGCAACATGGAATCTGCTTCAGTTCATTCTTGATATTCCATTGTGAATGCCTGCAAAAATGAATGCTTTATTCAAAATGAATGCTTAATTCAAACAAGCCTATGATAAAAACTAAGTGTCTCTCTAGACTACCAACTGAAGCAGGATAAAATCCTGAATCATCAACAGCCCCTCCTCTGAACCCTGATATTAACACTGATACTCCACACGGTTACTAAGTAACTCACAGAACACTTAGGGCATGTTTTTGGTGTAAAAAATTCAGGAACTACTACCCTAAAGCACATAATAGGCTTTCCAGAAATTTTATTTATATATATATATGTATATATAGATACATGTATACACACACAAATATAGATATATAAAACAAACACTTGGTCAATGAAAGAATGATATAATGAATTCCCATATGCCCACCACTTAGGTTGAGAAATAGAACATTACCAACACTAGTCAAACTCCCCAATGGAATATATTCTTAAATGTTTCATCTTCCCTCACCATCACTATTCATCAGTCCTGCCAAACTATGGGTTTGCTGTATCCTGTTGCCTCACACTTCCGTGCCTCTGCTTCAGCCATTTCCTCCATCTGGAACACAATCTCTCCCCTTTTTCAGCCAGCAGACTCCTACTTATCCTGCATATCTGTGTTAAAGTACCACCTCCTCTAAGAAGCCTTTCCTGACTTCTCATCATCATTTGGCACTCCATTCTCAACGTCCCCATTACCTCATACAATCTTCCGCTAGAATCCTCATCCCACTAAATGATGACTTTGTGTGCCTATCTCCCTCTAGAGTCTGTGAGCTCCTTGAGAGGTGGGGTGTATCTTATTCATCTTTGTCTTTTCAGCACTTAACATAGGGCCTGCCTATAATAATTTCTTAATAAACTCTTGTTATATGAATGTTCTTGGCCTCAGCCATTAAGCTCTAAGAGGGTAGACTAAAAGAAGTATTGGCAAGAGGCTCCCAGAATCTTCTGAAAGGGTCTGTAATTTCCAGAAATAAAGAAATTTGCAAGCAAAATTAGACAGCTGAGTTAGGTAGGAAATCTTGGTGTGACAGAAGGAAAAAGAGCCAGGCATGTAGGGAGCAGAGAAAGTAATGAAAGATCCTTTCCTCTCCCCCATACACAAACCTATACCTCCATCCTCTCATAATTCATGCGGGAATTAGGAGTGGGAAGCTACCCCTCACTTCTAGAACAGAGAGCCCCACTCAACCTTACCACAAATCCTCACTCAGAAGGCAAAGTGTTGCGACCACCACTTCCACCAGCCATCTCCTGGAGCAGCACAGCAGGGAACAGATGGGAAGAAAGGTAAGCTGGAGGATTAGAGCAGGGTAAGGGGCACACAAAAATGGGGGGAAAGAGAAAAGAAGGGTGGAGGTGAACACAGTCGTGTGAAGAGGGTTGGAAGTACACAGCAGAGTGTCCTATGCTCCTGCTACAACTTTATAGCAATGCTGCTGATGAGTGAAATGACAAACACCAACGCTGCTTCATGGAACTTGACAAAGGATGTGAGGAATGAGAGCCAACATTTAGTGAGCACTGTCTCCGTGTCAGTAAAGGCCTAGGTCTTTTACATGGATAATTTCACTCAATCATCACCATAACCCCATTAATAACCCATTTCAGCAGATATTGAGGCTTAGATATTAAAAGTGGTAGAGCTGGGGTTTAAATCTATGTCTATTCTAAAAGCCAAACATTCTTTCCACTCCACCACACTTGCCCCTTGTTAAATCAGTAGATTTCATTAAGAAGAAACTCCCCTGCCCCACTCCAAAGCTGTTTCTCTTGGTAACAGAAATAGCTATTAAACTGGCCCATGTCATCGGGTGAGACTTAAGAATGTGTCATCTAAGACAATGTGTCAAAGCCACAGTAATCAGCCTGGCATCCATCCTGCAGTATTCCAACTGGCTCTGACCACAGAATGAGGTTCTGCCAAAAAATGAGTTTAGGTAATAACAGCAAAAAATAGTCTGAGGATGCCAAGGACTAAAATTTTAATAAACAAATGATTCCAGGTTCATTTACTCCTACAAATCAACAAATGATAGGTTGATTTAAGATTTTTAATTTTTTTGTAACTCTTGAAGCTACCCTGCATGTACTGTGAAATGTGCATAGTTTAAAAGTAAATCAAGCTCAAGTCAGCTTCCCACAGGCATTTTAAATTCATGATTATTTTAAATTCATGAAGAAAACAGGAACTTTGCAAATTAATGGATATGTTTTGTCACCATCAAGTGGCAAAAACTAAAAAATCTTATTTCTCTAGAATTTTATGTGAGATGGCAGAGTTTTGGAACGAATATTTTTAGACACAGCAGTTCTTAAATATTCCTGTAAAGATTATTTTTGGAATTGGGTCTCACTTTATAAGCACAGTCTTAATATGCACATCAAGAAAAATTACTATTTCCATCTACAATTAGCTAGTGGTATTTGAGGATAAATTACAAAATTCTAAATAGGTAAAATAAAGATAAAAGAACAGAGTCAGTAACAAAGAAAGGAATTATACTTATTGTCTTCATCGCAAGGCTTTTTGTTCAATTAGGATGAAGAAAATTCCCAACTTTCCTCTCCTTTACTTAATTCTTGCAATATTCTTTTTTATTTTTTTTTTTGCTGAGGAAGATTAGCATTGAGCTAACATCTGTGCCACTCTTCCTCTATTTTGTATGTGGGTCACCACCACAGCATGGCTGATGAGTGGTGTCGATCTGTGCCCGGAATCCAAACCCACACATCCAGAATCCAAACACATGAACCAGGGCTGTCAAAACGGAGTGTGCCAAACTTAACCACCATGCTACAGGGCTGGCCCCTGCAATATTCTTTATAAATAATGTTATTATTAAAGAAGTCACTCATTCAACAAACTGTCTGAAAGAGGTTAAGTAACTGGCCCCAAAGTCACTCAGCAGGATTCAAACCTAGCATGATCTCTGACTTCAAAATGCTTAGGATGTATAAGGAAGAATAAGACGAACATAATCCCAATGAATCACTTTCTCCTGATTGTGAACAAAGTTGCCCAATTAAGCAAAACAACTCACACTTCCGTACTATTTTCAACACTTGCTCTCAATTTACAAAGAAGTATAAAAAAGGGTCATGTTAAATATGCACAGGCCTCTGTATACAGATGTCTTCCTCCTATAAAGAATATGTATCACTCTGATAAATGACTTGGTGCTGAAAGAAGTCATGGGCAATTTTTTAATCTTAAAGAAAATGTCTCAACATCATAAATTTTGAAGGAATCAGAAAATATATACATTAAATGAGACAACACAGATAAGCAGGCACCAGTATGTAGTTCCCTCTTGTGTATAACAGGTGGCTCTCTTTGTTTTGCTCCCAGCTCTGTGGACAGACACTCCTGGCTGAGACCATGGTCTGGTGCTAACTTGGAGCACATGACAGGTCCTTCATGATCTAACCCTGGCCAGCCTCTCCAGTTTCATCTCTTATCATTATCAGCTTGCACTTGACCCTCTAACAACTGCAAACAGCATCTGGTTCCTCCACATCTCTCTCTTTTACTCACATTATCCCCAAGTCTGGCAAACCCTTTCCCCATCCTCAGCACCCATTTAATGCCTATGTGTCCTTGAAGAGCCCACCTTTCAGCAGCATTTGACTGCTGACCTTTAAAACCTACCTGGAACACTCTGCCCGGCCTCTGAGACACCCCATTCTCATGGTTCCCTCCTACCTCTCAAATCACTCCTTTTCAGTTTCTTGTGCCAGGTCCGCCTTCTCCATCCAACCTCTAAATGTTGGAATTGCCCAGATCTCTGAGCTGAGTCTCTTCTCTCTTCTAAAGTAGTATTAAGAGTTCAGACTGTCTGGGTTTTGTTGTTTACTAGCTCTGTGGCCTTCCTGTGCCTCATCTACAATGAGAGTAATAATAAGGCCTATGACATAGAGTTATCATGAGGATTAAATCAGTTAATATATGTGAAGTACTCAGAACAGAATTTAGCACACAGAATGCAGACAATAAGTATTAGCTATCCTCGTTAATATTAATATTATGATTATGATTCCAGATCACTATTATTATTTCTATAGTTACACTGTATCTCACCTACGCTTATGAGTTTAAATACCATTTTTTTCCAAACTTCCATTTGTAGCCTAGACCTTTCTATTGAACTCCAGACCCACAGACCCACATAACCACCTAAGATCTCAATTTAGATGTCTCATAGGCATCTTAAATTTATCAAGTCCAACACAGAACTTCTTTTCTACCTCCCCTTAAATCTGTCCTTCCTGTCGTATCCCCATCTCAGTAACAGATAGGTATCTTTACCCAGCCAGTTAGCTGCTCTTGGGAGAAAACCGATCCTTAGCACCACCCTCTCCTGAACCCCTTCATCAAATCCACCACTAAGTCCTACTGAAACTGGGTACCTGAAGGTTACTGTAGATATTCAATAAGAACGTGATTGTCTTTTGACCTTGTTCCCAACACAGACAGATGAACCCTGTCCGTTTGCTGTTTTCTTGTTTAACTTGAGGGGTGACTCTGGTCTTGAGGATTTGTGAGTTTGTTTCGCAGAAGAAAGAGAATGCCCTGCGGGGAGGTTGCAATCACAGGGTATCGGAGCCCAGAAGCCATTGCACATTGCCCAGGGGCTTATCAGGAGTGACTCCTTTGACCCCTTTGTTTCTCCAAAGCTCCTCCTGCCAAGTCCCTTAGCTCTAAAAAACCCTCTGTTCTCTGTTCTTGTTAAGGTGGATTTGAGCCGACCCATGCTCCCACCTTCTCATTTTGGCCAATTCAAATAAACCTTTCTCCATCTCCAAGCACCAATGTCTCAGTGTTTGGCTTACTGCGCATCACTCACACGAACTTGGGATTAAGAGGTTCGGTATCACCACCTCTGATATTCTCCTAACTTCGGTCCACCTCTCTCCACCTCCACGGCCACCACTCCATTCCTATCACCATCATCTCTCACCCTGATGCTGGAAATAGCTCTCTATCAAGCTTTCCCTCCCCCATTCTCTATTCAGCAGCCAGAGTGATATTTTTGAAATGAGAAAATCTGATGATGTCTCACCCTTGCTTAAAACCCTTAATACCTTGGGATAAAACATTCACATAACCCCCTAGAGCCTTGCATTACTTGGCTCCTGCCTCCAAAAGGTTTTAGAAAGCCAGCATCATCTCATGATAGTCCCCTCTACCCAACTGCTTAGCATCTCTCTCCACCCCGTCAAGGGCCATCTGTACTGGTTTTCCCGCAACTACTTAAACAATCCCTGCTACCTCAAGTCTCAAGACTTTCTCTCACACTTTCTCTTGGCCTGGAACCCTTAGCCTCACTCATTGTGTGACTGATTCCCACTTACCTTTCTCAGGTTGAACACCTGTTATTTGGAAAGATTCTCCCCGACTTCTCCATCTAAATTAAGCCCCTCTGTTATGCTTTCTCACATAATCCCTCACTTTTTTTCACTATAAAATAAACAATTAGGACAGGGACTATGTCTGTTTTGCTCAAAACTAATGCCCAGGGCTAAACATAGTGCCTGCTCTTTAACAGGTGCCTAATAACTACCTCCTGAATAAATGAATGTCCTATTTCATCAACTCTAAGACACCATCGATAATAAGATGCATTCCTAATATGAAAAAACAATTTGCACGTCAGAATTGAGTAAATACAGCAGATCATTATCATACACATTATTCTTACCCACATCTCTGACTCTATGTTATGTTTCTGCATTTTTTTCCTTCTCTTTTCTTCTACTTTTAAAACTTTTGTCTAAAAGAAACTTACAGCCTTTCTTGAATAAGGCAGAATTTTAAAAACAAAATAACCCATTTAAAAAACTCAGTTTAAGTGTTATGACCTCCAGAAAGCCTTCCTTGACCAATAAGTTAAGGTAGAGGCTCCTGCTTGGACTTTCTAGAATATCTGGGTTTCATCTCATCTATGTACTTGCCATATTCCATTATTATTACCTTCTCACAGGTCTGTCTCTTTAACCAGACTGTGACCTCCTTGAGGACAAGATCTATGATTTATCCATTGGCATCACCCCCATACCTGGCCCAGTGCTTAGCAGAGTAGATGCTCAAGAGATGTCTGTAGAATGAATGAATAAATGAATGGATGAGTCTTTAGGAGCCACAGAACTTCCACAGATTTGAAATCTAAAGCAATGTTATGCTAAAACAGAAAGCCAGTCACAGGGGCTGGCCCCGTGGCCAAGTGGTTAAGTTCACATGCTCCCTTTTGGTAGCCTGGGGTTCATGAGTTTGGATCCGGGGCCCAGACCTACACACCGCTCATTAAGCCATGCTGTGGCGGCATCCCACATAGAAGAACTACAATGAGTTACAACTGGAATATACAACTATATACTGGGCCTTTGGGGAGAAAGAAAGAAAGGAAGACTGGCAACAGATGTTAGCTCAGGGCCAATCTTCCTCACTAAAAAAACAAAAGAGAGATATAGACAGAAAGAAAGCCAGTCACATCAGAGGCCACAGAAGAGAACTGAAATAATTTAATTAGCTACCAACTACAAGAATGAGTGAAAAACAGTAACTCAGTCACCCATGCTTAAAAATAGGTGGCCAGCTTGCCAACATGAAACAGGATTTTTCAATAGGAGGTTACTTTAAAGATGATGAACAGAACATGCATAAACATGAAGGGATTCTAAGTTAGTAAAATGTCTTCAGATCTTTTGGGCTACCTATTCCTCTGCCCATAGCTTGGGTAGACTTTTGATCAACAGAATTCCCATACATAAAAACTGTTAGAACAAACCCCACAATTTCTACTTTGTAGCATTAGTATTCTTAAATGCCAGTATACAACAGGTTAGGCTAATGATATAAGACTGCAGTGTTCATCTGATATATTGAAGGCACAACTAGATGCACGCTGAGTACCAAGGAGGCAGGCACCCCCAGAGCTATCCTAAAGGAAGAGGAGAATCACAGAAGTGGTTTTTGGACCCAAGCCAGCTGCTGGCCATGCCTGCACCTTGATTACGGTGAGACACTTATTAGAAAACCAAGACCCAGAAATAATTAGATATTGAGGTTACGAAATCTCTGACTCAACGATTTTCAAACTTCTAGAGAGACCAAGAGTACACTCTTCTTTCCCCAGCTGTGACAGCCCTAAGGTGCTAAATCGTGCTACTGAATTGTTAAAGATCTTCCAAATTGAGTGGTTGAGGGTTCTCAATGGGACTGAGAGTATTGACAGGACAATGGGGACAACAGAAAGATCAAAATCAATTGTCACTCTATTTTAGGTTGTAAAAATCTCATAATTCATGAAGTAAAGGCCACTTGTTCTTGAGCAAGAGTTACTCCAACTGTATATGCTGAGAGAGTATTTTGAAAGACAAATGCAGCACAAGCAAGCAGAGATTGTGCAAGAACTTGTGCCTCAGCCTTTTCCTCAGATGTTAAGCTGGCGTCCAGGCACTGACTGGACCACACCCTTACAGCAGATCACAATGAATTTCTCCAGAATTAAGAATTTCATTCTGTCTGTGATGACTGAGGAAGGATATTATTTCCTTCTGTCCTTCCATAGCAGCTTCTCACTTAAAAAAAAATCCAGGAGTTTACGTTTTTTTCCTAATACAATAAAAAACTAAAATTTTTAAATATTACAAAACTATCACATCTAAAATTGCTTTCATTTTTTATTATTATACATAGAGTTACTGACCCTTACTCATCTTCTACTAATTTGCTTAGCTATTTAAGCTTCTATTACAGAAAATTTCATCGGTATTTTAGCATGCTTCATATAAAAAGCAGTTCTGTTTTGCTAAATCACTCTACAGCCTTCATAAAAGCTACTCTAAATATATTTTATTTTCAATCTGTATCTTCTATTCACTACCCACAGTGTAAAAAGTACTTCCTTTTATTTGACCTGTAATTACTTCTTTGAAGGTTCAAAAGAAGCCCGAGCTGTTGTTTATGTATGAATAAGTCCATGTTACCCTCTTCATGTGCTTCATAGCTTTCTGAGCTTTTACCAGATAAAAAGTTCACTCCTTATCTTTCAGATTGAAGGGTCCAATTTTTTTGAACAATGCCTCACATCCTCTTACTCATTCTGGCATATTTTTAATCTGAGTTTCCATTTTCTCACTTACAAAATAAAGCTGTCAGACAGTGTAGAATCCAGAGTCGAGGTTCAGAGCATGGCTTCGGAGTCAGAGAGATCCAGTGGCTCCAATACTTTCTAACTGTGTGACCTTGAGCAAATTACCCCACTTCCTTCCTCAGGGTCCTCATCCATAAAACTGGTTACTAATAATACCTGCGTCAGAGAGCTGTTATGCAGATAAATGAGGTAAAGTTTAAAGGCTGTTACACTGTATTGTCACCACTCTACCCCACCCCAACCCCAGATTTAAGCACCTCATTGTGCTTCATCTGAATTCCCTTACTATACTCCACAGTGCACTGTGTGATTTGGCCCCTGCCTTGGGCTTTAACACCATCTCACAGGGTGATATTAATGTCATCCTTCCTCTGAGCCATGGCTGTACCAGTCTTCTCTTGTTCCTAGAATACCCCGAGCTCTTTCCGACTTCAAGGCTGTTACTGTGCCTTTGCGCAGAGCATCCTCCCCTCACCCCACAACTCTTCTTACGGCTGGTTCCCTCTCACTCTTCAGGGCTCAGTTTCGATGTCTTCTTCTCAGAAAAGTCCTCCCTGGCCACCATATAAGTTGCTTTGTTTACTTGGAATTATCTATCTCCCCAACTAGCCTGAAAGCGCTATAAGAACAGGGACCACGATTAATTCCAGAACCTAGAACAATGCCTGGTAAGTAGTAGGTATACTACTTACCATGCATGTGTGGAATGACAGTGCTTAGCGTAGTGTTTAGTCAGCTGAAAAGACAGACTAGGACCAGGCTGTGAACGACCTCACAGGCCACCATGTTAGGCAGTTTGGCCTTTATCCTGCAGAAGATGGGGATTCATCAAAGGCTTGTAAGCGGGTAACGAGTGACCAGATGTTTCTAAGAGCCTAGTTCTAATGGGCAATTCTTTAATCATAATCAAAAGCAAAACATGTACAACTTCTACTTGTGATTAGTTGTTCTCTCCCAAGTGATATGTATACTACTGTCGCCTCACACTTTGTCTGCAGACAGGACTTATCCAATATACACATAACAGCTTCCAAAATGTCATTCCTATTAGGCAAAAGGGCTTTGCACTGGAGGGACTGGGAGTCAGCTTCTCCTAAGGGCAGGGGCTGGGAGGGCAGTTCAGCTGGTATTGCCTCATGAATGATGGGAGCTAGAGGCCTGGGCGTAAGGTTGGGGGCAGGGCCAAGGGAGTGGGGACCCTGCAATGAGCTGGCTTTGAGAGAGCAAATAAGTAAGGCACCCTGTTGGCTGACTGAGTCACCTTAAGGGAAAGAACTCTCCCGGCTGCTTCTTAATTGAAGTGTTTGCCTCTGGGCTCCAGGCTGCTTCATTATCCCATTCACCCTTTTTTTAAAGATTTTATTTTTTCCTTTTTCTCCCCAAAGTCCCCCCGGTACATAGTTGTGTATTCTTCGTTGTGGGTTCTTCTAGTTGTGGCATGTGGGACGCTGCCTCAGCGTGGTCTGATGAGCAGTGCCATGTCCGCGCCCAGGATTCGAACCGACGAAACACTGGGCCGCCTGCAGCGGAGCGCGCGAACTTAACCACTCGGCCACGGGGCCAGCCCCCACCCTTTTTTTTTTTTTAAGTGTCCTTTTAGCTGAGTTTTAGCTGGGAAAAGTAGCTATAAAATTTGACCCAGATCCTCTATTTGGAAGAAAGGCTGGCTCAAAAGCTGTTAAAGAAAACTTAAAAACTTCTGGGTGGCAAAAAACATCATAAACAAAGTCAAAATACAAATTGGCCAAAAAAATTTGTAAAAAACTAATTCCCTTAATGTATAAAGAACTCTTACAAGTTAATAAGAAAAAGATAAACAACCCAGTAGCAAAACAGGGAAAAGAAAACAATAGGAAACTCACAGAAGCACAACTAAAAAACATTAAAGATGTCCAATCTCACTACTAATTGAAGAAATGCAAATTTAAAATACAATATTAAAATTTTGTGCATTGGATTTGAAAAGATTTTAAGAGTAGATAATAACATGTATTGGGAAGAAAGTGAACAATCAGGCATTTTCATATATTGGTGATCAGATAAACAGGCATAACCTTTTTAGACAGCAGTTTGGTAATTTCTTCTATAATGTAAAATGTATATTTCAGGGATGCACACCAAACCAGGAAGAGGGCAGACTTTCAATTTTGTACTTTATGTATTTCTATATTTCACATTTTGATAAATATTATTTTTATAATAAAATCAAAAGTTTAAAAAATATGCATATCCTTGACTCAGAAAGTCTATATGTAGGAATTTTTCCCATGAGATACTAAAAAATACAAATAATTATTCCCAGAAATGTCCCACAGCATTGTTTGTAAAAGTGAAAATTTAGAAATGACACAAAGATTAATATACAGTGTGTATATATACATATACAAAAGTTAATATAACTATAGTAATATATAGTTAATAGATTATGGTACATCTATACAATGGAATACTAAAAAAGAATAAGGCAGTCTACATGTACGGACATAGAAAGACACTATTAATTGACAAAGGGGAGTTACAAAAAGCATCACTTTATGATTCTATTTTTGTTCAATATATATTCACACATTCATACAATATAGAGGCTTGGCAATCACAGATTTTCATTAATGGTTTCTACTCTTTGCGTACAAAGCTGAAGGACTATGGCATCTGAACAGTTATTCTTTTGCCCAGTCATAAATGAGTGACACCCTTTGTGACACCTCTTTAGGGAATGGAGAAAAGAGCTAGACAGTGGGTCTGGCCCTGTCCTGGTCTCCACCTCAACTTTGCTCTTTGCTCTTCTCCATTAGTCTGTGTGTGCACTCCTGAAGAAATGAAAACTGTTTCTTTGTAGGAGAGAGCAGTGAAAGAAAGCCATCTGTTTGCACCTGTGATGGAACTGAAGATTATGTAAAGAGGTCTCTGAAAGTGACTGTTCTAACCATACACTGTCTCCTCTAACCCAATCCCCACATCCCGGCCCAACCGTGGCCTACAAAGTCACTGGCCTCTGCCCTCCTCTCCAGCCCATTCTCTCCGACCCCGCCTCATATTTTTGTGTTCCAACCTCATTGGTCCTTTTCAGTTCCTCCAAGGTGCCAGAATCCCCACCACAGGACTTCTCACAATCTTGACCTCTGCTTGGAACTCTCCTCCCCTCCCCTCACTAACAACTAGGCTTCTTTCAAACCTTAACTTGGCCTTCACTCTTTCTGAGAAGCAGCCCTATTTACTGATCAGCCCTCACAGCACTATGAACTCCCCTTCTGGGTGTTTAGCACAATTATGACACGACATTGCTCTCTCCTCCTAGTAAGTTCCAACCTGTCTATTTTTGCTCACTGTTGCATCTCTACCAACTAGAACAGTGCCTGGCACATGAACGAATGGTATATGTACACATATATATGATTATGGATATTATATTAAACATACTACATAAAAAGTTACCCAGGGGCCGGCCCCATGGACAAGTACTTAAGTTCTCATGCTCCACTTCAGTGGCCCAGGGTTTCGCTGGTTCGGATCCTGGGTGCGGACATGGTACCACTCATTAGGGCACGCTGAGGTGGCGTCCCACATGCCACAACTAGAAAGACCCACAACTAAAACATACAACTATGTACTGGGGAGATTTGGGGAGAAAAAGCACACACACACAAAAAGGAGATTGGCAATAGGTGCTAGCTCAGGCGCCAATCTTTAAAAAAGAAAAAGTTACCCAAGCAATGAACAAGTGGAATTTGAAATTAAAAACACAATACCCTTTACATTAGCATCCCCCAAAAATGAAATATTTAGGTATAAACCTAACAAAATATGTACAAGATTTATATGAGGAAAGCTCTGATGAATGAAATCAAAAAAGGACTAAAAAATGGATACATATTCCACATTCATGATTAGAAAGACTCCATATTGTGAAGATGTCAGTTCTTCCCAACTTGGTTTACAGATTCAATGCAATCCCAGTCAAAATCCCAGTAAGCTATTTTGTGGGTATTGACAAACTGATTCGAAAGTTTATATGGAGAAGCAAAAGATCAGGATAGCCAACACAATATTGAAGAACAACAACACTAGAGGACAGACTGACTGACTTCAAGACTTACTATAAAGCTACAGGAATCAAGACACTGTGGTATTGGTGAAAGAACAGACAAACAGATCAGTGGAAGAGAACAGAGAGGCCAGAAATAGATCTACATAAACATGGTTAAATGACCTTTGACAAAAGAGCAAAGGCAACACAATGGAGCAAAGACAATCTTTTTAATAAGTGGTGCTGTAATAATTGGATATCCACATGCAAAAAAATGAATCCAGACATACACTTTACACCCTTCAAAAAAATTAACTCAGGGGCCGGCCCGGTGGCGCAGCGGTTAAGTTTGCATGTTCCGCTTTGGCGGCTCGGGGTTCGCCGGTTCGGATCCCGGGTGCGGACATGGCACTGCCTGGCAAGCCATGCTGTAGTAGGCATCCCACATATAAAGTAGAGGAGGATGTTAGCTCAGGGCAAGTCTTCCTCAGCAAAAAGAGGAGGATTGGCAGCAGTTAACTCAGGGCTAATCTTCCTCAAAAAAAAAAAATTTAACTCAAAGTGGATCCTAGACCTAAATGTAAAATACAAAACTATAAAACTCAGAAGATAATACAAAAGAAAACCTAGATGACCTTGGGTATATAGTGTTGCCTTTTTAGATATAACACCAAAGACACGATCCACGAAAGAAAGAATTGATAAGCTGGACTTCATTAAAATTTAAAACTTCTGCTCTGTGAAAGATAATGTCAAGAGAATGAGAAGACAAGTCACAGATGAGGAGAAAATATTTGCAAAAGACACATCTGATAAAGGACAGTTATCCAAAATATAAAAAGAACTCCAAAACTCAACAATAAGAAAACAACCAACCTGATTAATAAAATAGGCAAAAAACCCTTAACAGACACCTCACCAAAGAAGATATACAAATGGCAAATAAGCATATGAAAAGATGCTCCACATCCTACATCATCAGAGGAACGCAAATTGAAACATCAATGACACACCACTATACACCTATTAGGATGGCCAAAATCCAGAACACTGATGACATCAAACACTGGGGACGGAGTGGAGCAACAGGAACTCACATTCACTGCTGGCGGGAATGTAAAATGGTACAGCCACTTTGGAAGACAGTCTTGTGGTTTCTTACAAAACCAAACATACTCTTACCATAAGATCCTGCAATCGTACTCCTTGACGTTTACCCAAAGAAACTGAAAACTTATGTCCACACAAAAATCTGCACACAGATGTTTATAGCAGCTTTATTCATAATTGCCTAAATCTGGAAGCAAACAAAATGTCCTTCAGTAGGTGAACGGATAAATAAACTGTGGTGCATTCAGACAACAGAATATTATTCAATACTAAAAAGAAATGAGCTATCAAACCATGAAAAGACATGGAGGAAACTTAAATGCATATTACCAAGTGAAAGAAGCCAATGTGGAAAGCCTACATACTGTATGACTCCAACTATATGACACTCTGGAAAAGGGAAAACTTTAAAGACAACAAAAAGATCAGTGGTTGCCAGGGTTAGGGTAGGGGAGACATCAATAGGCAGAACACAGAGGATTTTTAGGGCAGTGAAAAAACTCTACAATAATGATGGCTACATGTCATTATACATTTATCCAAACCCAGAGAATATACAACACTAAGAGTGAATCATAATGTAAATGGTGACTTTAGGCGATTATAATGTGCCAATGTAGGCTCATCAATTGTAAGAAATGTACCACTTTGGTGGGGGAATATTGATCATGAGGAAGGCTATGCATGTGTGGGGCAAGGAGGGTATATGGGAAATCTCTGTATCTCCCCCTCAATTTTTCTGTGAACCCCAAACTGCTCTAAAAAAAATAAAGCCTTTAAAAAAAAGTTACCTACTTTCTTCAAATTTGTCATTTTATATAAATGAGGCCTGTCTTTTCATATCCATCCCAGTGTTGGTTCTAGAAATTAATAGTGATTATGACAGGAAAAGAACTTGGTTCCTTTAATTTTGCTTCATGGGTGAAGGAAGAAATAAGAACTTAGTACTAATCACCATGGAAATTTGATTGTCAAAAAACTGCATAGTTTTTAGCTAAAACTCAAAGAATCACAACTGCATCATCCACAATTTGATCTATTTATATTTAGCTTTTAACCTACCCAGGAAACATTGGCAGAATTTAGGAAAACTCCTAACTATTTCAAACCTCACAAAGAGTGAAATTTCAGAACCAGAAGAGAGCTTAAAGATGACCTGGTCCAAAGATCTCATTCACAAGTCAACTTAAAGCTCCAAGGGCAACACATCTAGACTGCAAGGCTGGCTCAGACTAGACCCAGCACCAGACCCAGGAGGCCCTAAGCTCCAAGTCCTGAGGCTCTCCCTCTCCCCTTCCCCTTCTCCCCCTCTCCTCTGAGTCAGACCTAATACATCTGTAAGAAATTGTACAGCTGCACAGAAAGCACAAGGAAAGCAAAAAAGACTCAACTAAAATTCCACTTCATTATTGCACAGCTCAGTTTCCCACACTCTTTTTCCCTAGCAGACAGAGTTATCATTGGAGACTGTGCTGTACTGAGGAGTCCCACGAGAAAACACTTTCCTTAGCATCATCTCCCCCTAGTCTCAACTCTTAGCTGCGCTTCCAGCACAATCAAAATCTACAGAGCTACAAAGTGTCAAACAATAACGTCCTTCACATATAACTAAATCCATTTATCGAAACGTACTCATTCAACAAGTATTTACTGAGTACTGACTCTATACCAAGTGCAGCTCCAGGTCCTGAGATACAGCATCTGCACTGGCAGCTTGGGTTTCCTTATACCCATCCACTTGGGGTTCTGAAGGGTCTGCAAGAGCCATGACATTTGGTCGTGTGCCAGACCACACTATACATACTTAGTGTATTAAGTCTTCATAATCAAGCCCACTGAATGACTTCAGAGGTCAGGACTAGCACTAGATTCAACACATTTATCCACACTGCCAAAATCCTGGTCAGCCTCTGTAATAAAAACCAGGTGGTGGGGCTGGCCCTGTGGCCGAGTGGTTAAGTTCACGCACTCCGCTGCAGGCGGCCCAGTGTTTCGTTGGTTCGAACCCTGGGCGCGGACATGGCACTGCTCATCAAACCACGCTGAGGCAGTGTCCCATGTGCCACAACTAGAAGGACCCACAACGAAGAACATACAACTATGCACCGGGGGGCTTTGGGGAGAAAAAGGAAAAAAATTTTAAATCTTTAAAAAAAAAAAAACAAAAAAAAACAAGTGGTGTCCTTATAGCTCATGACTGACATATTGCTGCAATGGATGCTAGGGACGTCCTTGCTGGAGATTTGGGTAAATGGTCTCCAGCAATGAAAAATGTTTAATGCAACCATGGATTGCCTTAGAGATTCTACAAAATTTTCTATCTGACATTATACCATGACTGACTCTGTTTGGTTCCACAAGTGTTTATTACGTATATTCTATTCCACGCACTGTTCTAAGAACTGCAGGAACAAAAATGAGTCACACGTTGTCCCTCCTGTCAAGGGTCTGCGTATGAGATGGACACAAAGAGATACAGTCAGTATGATAAGGTAAGTGTGGTAGTGGAGGTATGCACAAGGCACCATGAGAACCCAGCAGAGGCAAATGTTACCCAGCTTGGGTAAAGGAATGGAGCACACAGTGGCTTCTTGAAGTAGGCAGTACCTGAACAGGGACTAGAAGGATGAGTAGGAGTTAGCCAAGCAAATGGGGGAAGCCTGTCCAGACAGAGACAACATGAGTAAAGGCATGAAGAGCAAACAGAATGAAATATGTGTAAGGAATAACAAGCAGTTTAAAATCACTACAGCAAGAAATGAGAGAAAACCAGAGAGATACCCAGAACTCAGATCATGAAATGCCTGGCACATAGTAGGTGTTCAATAAATACTTGTTGATGAAAGAACTGCCTACTGCTTTCATCAAGGATAAGGTATGAGCATGTGGTTACACATGTTGGGCATGTTTTGTACATTCATTTTGTTAGTAGAAATGGAATATAATGCATTAGTAGAATTATGAGAGCATGACACAGTCAGCAAGAATATGGCTCATTCAGCAGGATACCAGGAGACGCAGTAATAATAAAGAGGAAGTGGCCAACAGTTTTGATATTCTTTTGACCACAGAGAAGAGTTGGGGTGTGGTCGCTACAGAAGACAGAGGCTGAGATCATACAGAGAAAGTTTCTGGGACTCTTCCTCTCTTTCCTCGTGGCATCATATGGAGGAAACTCTGAACTGGGAAGGAGGTGAACTTATATTCCTGGTGGTTGTTTCTTGTGAGTGGGCTTGAGTCCTTTGCTGCTGCAGAAGAGGGAAGAGGATCCCCAGAGCTGGGAGAAAAGGAAGTCAACATGACCCGTACTGTAACAATTCCATACTGAAACACACGGGAACTCTGGGCCAGAGTAGTTTTCAATAAGTATAAGAAAATAGAAGCAATGAGGCTAACAAGGGATGCAGATATGATAACTACCTGTCATAAATTCTAAAAACTTGTCATCGTACTCACACCAAAAACAACTCAACAAGGTGAAGTTTATCCTTTTGATATCTCTAATATTGATTTTCTATTCATAGTGTTGGTTTTCTTTTTAAATAAAAAGTGAGGGTGTGCATGTGGAGGAACAGGGTTATATGGGAACTCTACTTCATGCTCAATTGTGCTGTGAAGCTAAAATTGCTCTAAAATGTAAAATCTTTAAAAAAAAGAAAAAGTGAAACTGGTCCAACACTATAGAAGTTGAAGCAGCTCAAGGCTAGGAGCCTGATGCCCAGGTTCCTAATCTCTTGGCCCTGAATTGTGACTCTGACACCTGACACCTCTGGACCAAGTACCTGTTTTTGCTCCTCCGGGCATTTAAGGGCCTATGATTGGGCTCCTATGATTACAAGGGGCTGAGACTCACTGAGGCTCATTCAAGTGAAAGATAGGAAGGGCACATACATATTAAGAATACAGGGGAAACAAAAGAATAAGGAACCAGAGAAGGACTGAGTCTCACAAAGACAAAAACTGAAGCAAAGTGCTGAGTCCAAGGCGGGCCCAGGAAGGTCAGCAGTAGGGATTTGTGGCCTTTCTGATGTAGCACCACTTACAGGGTCGTTATTGTCCATGTGTCTACATCACTCTTTTCTATACTCCTTCAGTCGCAATTTCCAAAACAGAATATCTGAATGGCTCACTTAAATACTACTGCCTCTGTTTAGACAGAACTTTCGAGACTGGGCAACATCATGAGACCGTTGCCACAAGCCTGTGAGTGAGCCATCCTCGTGTCAGGGCCTCCACTAGTCTGCTCAGCTTGGCCAGAGGGGCTGGGTCATGTGGTTCCTCAGCAGGAGTCCTGCAGCAGGGGACAGTTACCCTTAGAAGGGACTATAGGTATGGCAAGGACTGTGAATTCATTTATGATATACCAATGGCAGTAATGCCTTGGCAGAAGTCTCAGAAGTAGGGGATGGAAAAAATGACATCTGGGTGGTAGTAGAGAATTCGCAATGAAAAAAGTATGTGGGTAAGGCCTTTAGCAGTCAAGACACACCTAGACATTCCTGAAAAATCCATTCTCAGCACTCAGCATTCCTTCCCCACCCATTCCAATCCCAGTTTAGAAAAACATCTGTCTCCCACTCACCAATATCCTAGGTTCTGAAGGCATTTTAATTGAGCAAATGAGACCTTAAAAGACACAGGGGCAAGGATTCAAGGGTCCCTTCCCAAGCTAGATGAACCTTCTCCCTAACTTATGGCTGTGTCCACACCCTTATCATAGCCCTAACTGTTATTCTTCAACTTTTACCATTACAACACAGTGATTCGGAAAAACAGTCTGATCTGACAGCTAACGTCACACTACAGAAATGAGCTTCTGGCAGTCCTAAATCCCTTCTTAAAGCAATTGCAAGCAGCCCTCTCCCAATCAGGCAGCATCTGGTGTAGCCTGGAAATCTCCCTAGGAAGTCAGTCAGAACTAGAGAGACCACATTCTTTCTCTCTCCTCAAAGATGTGTTAGTATACACTGGAATTGCTGAGCTCCAACACACGAACAAGTGGGCCAGGGAAAAAGGTAACTAATCTTTGAAGCCCCATTTTAAGAAAAATTAAAGTGGCTAGATTCACTCAACGACTAGATACAAGCAGAATCAAAAGTATTCTATGACAATTGTAGGAAGTTGAATATTTTATAAATCTGCCTCGATTTCACATATTACATTTTTCTCAAAAGTATAGTTGAATTAGAATGCAAAGAACTGGAATACAAGAGGCCTTGGCTAGTTGGATAGCTACAGTAGAACACACAAACATACACACTCACACACACACACTCACTCACACATCCATTTTTTAAAAAATAAGAATGCAGATCTGTTCCAAAACCTGGGGAGGAAAGAGGAGAAAAATATTTTACCTGCCTAGTTCTTTTTATTACCAGAAAAAGACAGGGCAGGAGATAAACTTTAACCCTGACCACTGTTTCAGTTTTCATAGGCTTTTGCAGACCTAAATATTCCAAAACAATCATTATATGAGATGCCATAGAATACAGAGTGCAGGGCTGGCCCCGTGGCCAAGTGGTTAAGTTCGCGCACTCCGCTGCAGGCGGCCCAGTGTTTCGTTGGTTTGAATCCTTGGTGCGGACATGACACTGCTCATCAAACCACGCCGAGGCAACGTCCCATGTATCACAACTAGAAGGACCCACAACGAAGAATATACAACTATGTACCGGGGGGCTTTGGGGAGAAAAAGGAAAAAATTTAAAAAATTTTTAAAAATTTAAAAAGATACAAAAAAAAATACAGAGTGCATTTTTATGTTCCTAAATTAATAAAACAACTTTATAGACAGAACCAAAAATTGCAGATATTTCCTTATTCTTCCAAATATTTTCTGGCTTAATATTGTCTTTTTTTAATTGAACAAACTGTCTGTTCTTTTGAGTGACTGTAATAAACAGAGAGTCTGAGTTGAATAATTACAGAGCTTCTCACAGCCATGAAGTACCTAAGTCACTAAAAATTATCTTCACTTTTAATCAGTCTTCAACTGACACAGAAGTTCCTAATACTTTAAATTACTCCTCCTCTATTAAGGATCTGTAAATGATAGAACACTAATCTTTAAAAGAGAATACAAGCATTCACCACGTGAAAAAATGGTCAGATGATGAATCATTTAAATGTCAAAAAACATTTTGGGTATTGAATTTGAACAAAATAAGAGCACATTCACAAATACTACTGGAATTAAGCGGACTCCTAGAGAGTTCAAGTTTTCTGTCACATGAGTTAAGTACCCTGTTTAAAAGAAGTCAGTTGACCTCTACATGAAACCTCGGATTAGATCATGAGATACTGAATTCTCGATAACAAGGTCTCTTTTCAGAAATTCTTACCCTAGGTAGTACTGACCAATGTTATTGAAATGAAATAAAAACATAAATCAGCATAATCTTTACACTTTTTCTTTTTTTAGGTTTATTAAGTAACCTCTTTCAGGGATACTAACTATATATGTTTCTACTACACAAACATAATTTTACACACCACTGCCAGGAAGTGGAGTGGGTGAACTATTAAAAAAAAAGCAAAACTAAACTTTTGGTAGAAAAAGCCCCACAACTTTAACAGAGAAGACAAGAATAAAGATTGTTGCCCTGTTTTTTAGCATTACGGTAATGCTAAATAATTAAATTTCTTAAATCTTTCCTATAACAAGAAGCAAACCAACTTGTCAGCTCGGAATGTTGTCCTCTTGAAAACACCATGCAAATCCTTTAGGCTGACCCTCAGAAATGATGTCAAGAGCCTGGCATTAAGCAACCATATAAAATTATTTCAAGTTGCCAATTATCACCATAAACAAGTAGTCAGGCGGACAGAGTTCTACCACATTTCCATGGTAAATTATTTTCATAAATTGTTTAAATCACATTCCTCTTCTATATTTTCCCTATTCATTTTCAAACAAAATTTTAATTCAATATATACTCAGTGAGTTCCTCCTGTGAACAAGGTTCTGTGTTAAACTTTGCAAGGTGGGGGTGTGGATGAGGGTGGGAGTGGAACAAGGAAGATGACAGCACAGTCTGTTCTCTGCTTGCCAGGTTCAGGCCTCTCTTCCTGATCAACTGTCAAAAGCAGGTCAAAGAACCATGGTCTATTTTAACCTGCACAGCCATATCATTAGGCATTACCATTCCTGTTTTGGTTGAGGTAAGGAAGCTTGGCCAAGACGTCACAGTTAGTTAAGTGGAGCCAGGAGTTGACCCAAGAATGTCTAGCCCCAACTTTCATCCTGCCTCCATTCCACTGTGCTAGTAGGAGCTTTCTTAAAGATTGGCACCTGAGCAAACACTGCTGCCAATCTTCCTTTTTGTTTTTTCTGCTTTTTCTCCCCAAATCCCCCCAGTACATAGTTGTATATTTCAGTTGTGGGTCCTTCTTTTGTGGCATGTGGGACGCTGCCTCAGCATGGCCTGATGAGTGATGCCATGTCCGCACCCAGGATCCGAACCTGTGAAACCCTGCGCCGCCGAAGTGGAGTGCGCAAACTTAACCACTTGGCCAGGAGGCCGGCCCCAGTAGGAGCTTTCTTATTCAAACTTCAGCTCAAATGTCAGATGGCCTCAGAAAGGCCATCCTTCTATAATTAATAGTTTTATTTTCTTCACATTTTTAAAGAGATTGGACCCATTAATAAATCATGAGAGTCTTTTCCAGTTGAAAACAAAGAAAGGAAAGCCTTTGGGAGATTTTTTTCAAATAGTAACTTAGGTAAAATTCCTCAAAAAGAAGAGAAAAAAGGGAATAATACACAGGCAGAGAAAAATAACAATGATGTTAAAAAGAAAACCAGAATTACACTTTCTCCCTTGTCGCTTCACTGAAAGGCTAAGAGAAGTGGGGGCTGATTCTAAAGGCCAAGTGTGCACGCCTGACCACTGTCATGCCCCCTTGGAGTCATCAGATGCTCATGATCAAGACTCTGTGGAAGATTCCCCACAAAGATACACCCCTTTAGGCACGCAGATGAAGTAGACATTCAGAGTCTGAAATGTCAGCATGGGGAATGTGGGCTTTCTTAAGAAAGTAATGAATTAGTATTTGTGTTATGCATGAAGGCTTCTTAAATACTTTTTCAGAAGATTCTGTGATAGTTTTTACCTCAATACTAAAAATTTAGGGGCTCTCAGAGAGGAGAAATAGGTTATATGACATAAAACTACTTATCTGAAGCATGTATGGAACATGCCTGAGTGCACTAAAATGGGTTTATATTATGGCTTTTCTTGGTTTCAATTTTGCATTATCCTTAACCATCATTCTTGGATTTCCACCCTGTATATAGTCTTAATTCCTCCCTGATTGAAGGAACCAACTTACTTGTACAGCAAGAGCTCTCAACATTCTCCCATCCCCCTTACCCCACCCCTCAATTACCAAACAGCCCTACTTCAAACAGCCTGCTGAGGAAGTCCTATCTGGAGCCCACCTTTGGGTTCCAGTAGCACTGGACAATCAAGCAAGACAAAGACTAAGAAGAAAACTTTCTAACCTTGGATGAGGGCTCGATTATTTCTCAATTCAATGGTCATGTGTTTTTGAATTCTTAACTTTCACATAGTACTTCTTCTATAGCAAACAGTCCCCCACTTTACCGAACTTTATTAAATCCTCCAGTTAAAAAAACTAAGGGGTTGACAGAATAATGGATCAGGTGGTTCGTCTTGTCACAAAATATCTACTGGTACTCAAAATACCAAGGGAGACAGTAAAAAAAGAGAAGCGTAATTCTGTAATCTTTCTTGTGAGTTCTCATTATAGCAGTTTATGTAGCTGCTAACTGTAAATAATAGTTCTTGGAAACCACAGTCTAACATGGAGAGCTGTAAAGCAGTTCATATTTTCCCAAAAGAGCAATGCTATAACTGAGGTTTGGGAGTACTATTAGTTATAGATACAATCAAAGAAATGCCATGAAGCAAATATCCAAAATTATAAAACTCTGAAGCAATTTGAAATGTCAAAATTCTGCTGCTGGTCCTAGTCCTAGGGTTTAAAACAATATGAATTGATTATACAAGTGTTCCACTATAAATACAGAGAAAAGCACATTCTGACATAAGACATATTTGACCAGAAATCTATATATGTAGCAGAGAAAGAAAGCATTTGAAAAGATCCAAGAGCCATTTATGATAAAAATTCTCAACAGAATGGGGATAGAAGAAAATTACCTCAACATAATAAAGGCCATATATGACAAACCCACAGCCAACATCACACTCAATGGGCAAAAACTGAGAACCATCCCCCTGAAAACAGGAACAAGACAAGGATGCCCACTATCACCACTCTTACTCAACACAGGTTTTGTCCAGAGCAATTAGGCAAGAGAAAAGAATAAAAGGAATCCAAATAGGGAGTGAAGAAGCGAAACTCTCGCTGTTTGCAGATGACATGATCTTATATACAGAAAACCCCCAAAAAATCCATCGGAAAACTAATAGAAATAATTAACAACTACAGTAAAGTTGCAGGGTACAGAATCAACTACAAAAATCAGTTACTTTTCTATACTCCAATAACTTACCAAAAGAGAACTCAAGACTACAATTCCATTTGCAATCGCAACTAAAAGAATAAAGTACCTAGGAATAAATTTAACCAAGGAGGTGAAGGACTTATACAATGAAAACTGTAAGATATTACTGAGAGAAACTGATACTGACATAAAGAGATTCCTTGCTCATGAATTGGAAGAATAAACATAGTTAAAATGTCCATACTACCCAAAGCATTCTACAGATCCAACACAATCCCTATCAGAATCCCAATGACATTCTTCATGGAAATAGAGAAAAGAATCCTAAAATTCACATGGGGCAACCAAAGACCCGGAATTGCTAAGGCAATCCTGAGAAAAAAGAACAAAGCTGGAGGCATCACAATCCCTGACTTCAAAATGTACTACAAAGCCATGGTGATCAAAACGGCATGGTATTGGTACAAAAACAGGCACACGGATCAATGGAACAGAACTGAAAGCCCAGAAATAAAATCGCACATCTACGGACAGCTAATTTTCGACAAAGGAGCCAAGAACATATAATGGCGAAAAGATAGTCTCTTCAATAAATGGTGTTGGGAAAGCTGGACAGCCAAATGCAAAAGAATAAAGGTAGACTACTATCTCATGCCATACACAAAAATAAACTCAAAATGGATCAAAGACTTGAAGATACGTCCTGGATATAAAACTCCTGGAAGATAATACCGGTAGTACACTTTTTTTTTTTTTTGAGGAAGATTAGCCCTGAGCTAACATCCATGCCGATCTTCCTCTATTTTATATGTGGGACACCTACCACAGCATGGCTTTTGCCAAGTGGTGCCATGTCCACACCCGGGATCTGAACCAGCGAACCCTGGGCTGCCGAGAAACGCAAGATGAGAACTTAACTGCTGCACCACCAGGCCAGCCCCTGGTAGTACACTCTTTGACCTCAAACTAAAAAGGATCTTTTCAAATACCATGTCCTCTCAGACAAGGGAAACAAAAGAAAAAATAAACAAGTGGGAATTCATCAGACTAAAGAGCTTCTGCAAGGCAAAAGAAACTAGAAACAAAACAAAGAGACAGCTCACCAATTGGGAAAAATATTTGCAAACCGTATATCTGACAAGGGGTTAATCTCCAAAATATATAAGGAACTCACACAACTGAACAATAAAAAGCAAACAACCTGGTAAAAAAATGGGCAGAGGAGATGAACAGACATTTTTCCAAAGAAGATATACAGATGGCCAATAAACACATGAAAAGATGTTCAACATCACTAATCATCAGGGAAATGCAAGTCAAAACTACACTAAGATACCAACTTACGCCTGTTAAAATGGCTATAATCACTAAGACTAACAATAACAAATGTCGGAGAGGGTGTGGAGAGAAGGGAACCCTCATACACCGATGGTGGGAATGCAAACTGGTGCAGCCACTATGGAAAACAATATGGAGATTCCTCAAAAAACTAAAAATAGAACTACCATATGACCCAGCTATCCCACTACTGGGTATCTACCCAAGCACTGTGAAATCAACAATCCAAAGTAACATATGCACCCCTATGATCACTGCAGCACTACTCACAATAGCCAAGACATGGAAGCAACCCAAGTGTCCATCGACTGATGATTGGATAAAGAAGATGCAGTACATATATATATATATATATATATATATATATATATATATATATACACAATGGAATATTACTCAGTGAAAAAAAAAGACAAATTCATCCCATTTGCAATACCATGGAAAGACCTAGAGGGAATTATGCTAAGCAAAATAAGCCAGTCTGAGAAAGACAAACACCCGATGATTTCACTCATATGTGGAATATAAACAAATACATGGGCAAAGAAAACAGTTCGGTGGTTACCAGGGGAAGGGGGGTGGAGGATGGGCACAGGAGGTGAAGAGGAGCACTTGTGAGGTGACAGACAAGAAATATGTACAAGTGAAATCTCATATTGGTGTAAACTATTACGAACTTAATAAAAAAATAAATAAAAATATTTTAAAAAGAAATCTATATATTTACATTAAACATATAAATATGAGCAAAATGACAAAATGATTGGGATTTGCCTTAAAATACTCTAGAAAGGAAAAAGTTGGGAAAGGGAACAGATGAATCAAGATGTGCAAAATGCTGACGTCTGTTGAAGCTGTGTGCTTGGGGGTTTGTTTTACTATCCTCTTTGTGTATGTTTGAAAACATTTCATAATAAGATGTTTAAGAATCTAAACTAAAAGTTATAAATAATTACCATTTAATAATTAATAAATATTATTTAACAACTTCTCTTACCTTCTTAAAACTTAGAAAGACTCTTTGGGGAAAAACGAGATCAGAAACAACTGCCCACGGGAGGAAGCATTAAGGCAAGTTTCCCACGGAAAGCAGTTGCCAAGAGTATAACTGACTGGAGAGCCCTGCCCCCACTTTCGAGGTGGTGTGCTTCTGCATCATTAAACCAAAGTGTAAAAGTATAACCGCAGAGAACCAAGTTAGACTCTAACTTTACACCACATACAAAAATTAACTCAAAACAGATCAAAGATCTAAACGTAAGAGCTAAAACTATAAAACTCAGAAGAAAACACAGGGAAAAGCTTCTTGACACTGAACTTGGCAATGATTACTTACATACGACACCAAAAGCAGAGGCAACAAAATAAAAAAATAGATAAATTGGACTACATCAAAATTAAAAACTTCTGTGCATCAAAGTACACAAACAACAGAGCAAAAACGCAATCCAGAGAATGGGAGAAAATGTTTGCAAATCATATATCTGATAAGGGGTCAATATCCAAAATATATAAAGAACTCCTACAATTCAACAACAACAAAAATAAACAATCTGATTTAAAATGGGCAAAGGACTTCAATAGATGTTTCTCCAAAGAAGCTATACAAATGGGCAACAAGCATATGAGAAGATGCCCAACATCATTAATCATTAGGGAAATGCAAATCAAAACCACAATGAGATCCTACCTCACACCCATTAGGATGCCTACTGTCAAAAAACAGACAATAACAAGTGTTGAAGAGGATGTAAAGAAATAGGAACCTTTGTGCACTGTTGGTAAAATGGTGCCCCTGCTATGAAAAACAGTATAGCAGTCCTTAAAAAAAATTAAACATAGAATTACCATCCAACCCAGCAATTTCTACTTCTTGGTCTATATCCAAAAGAAGTGAAAGCAGGGTCTCTAAGAGATATTTGTACACCCATTTCACAGCAGCATTATTCACCGTCCAAAAGGTGGAAGCAATCCAAGTACCCATCAACAGATGAATGGATAAACAAAATCTAGTATATAAAAGTGGAACATTATTCAGCCTTGAAAAGGAAGGAAATTCTGACATATGCTACAACATGGATGAATCTTGAGGACATTATGCTAAGTGAAATAAGCCAGTCACAAAAAGACAAATACTGTATGATTCCACTTATATGCCTAGAGTAGCCAAATTCATACTCAGTAGAAAAGCAGATGCCAGCGGCTAGAGGGAGGGCAAAATTCGTTGTTGTTGTTTAATAGATAGAGTTTTAGTTTTGCAAGATGAAAAGAGTTCCAGAGGTTAGTTGCACAAAATGAATGTAATTAACACCACTGAACTGTACACTTAAAAACGATTAAGATGTGACATTTTATATGTATTTTATTAAAAAATTTTTTTAAATGTACATTTTTATTCTAAATGTTTATTAAATGCCCAAACACTTAGTCATTTCAAAAAGGCACATCTCCAAAGATGACCTATTATAACTACATTGGACCCTGGCTGTCAGATTATCTCTAGAGTTGAAGTAAGAGGAACTTTGTAACTCATTAATGAGAACTTAGTTACTGAGATACTGAAAGATTCTGTTGCATAGCAAATTAATACATGTTGGGTTACAGGTTTCAGTAGGGTTCTGAGGTTTTCTATTTTAAGTTTTAGGATCTTAAAGAAAATAGTAAGATAGACAAAAAAAACTACATTTCCACCTACATCATAGCATCTGGTCACCACTGCACTGAACCAACCGTATTAGAGCCAGCTTTAGTTCAGGGAACTCTGCCGGAGTCAGTACCTGAAAAGACAGGGAGTGAACAGAGCACCAAGCCACGCACTTTTGATTGGATTCTCCAGAGTGCAGTGAGTCAGGCTCCAAGTGTCAGGAGAGCTAGTCTCATGCTAATAAAAACAAAGACAGTTACTGTTAGAGCCCCTTTTATCCAAGTACCTCAAAGTGCTTGGCAAACATTAATCAAATGGAAATTAAGGTACAGCCTCAGGACATATGAAGGCATTGGGCTTTCAAAAACTCACACAAAAAGCCTCTAGACCCAACTACCAATTTACAAGGGCACACGCACTAAACTACACCATCACAATATAATCAGCAAAAACCAGACTGTGGGAAATTCTACAGGACAATGACCCAGTTACTTCAACAAATAAATTTCAAAGAAAAAAAAGAAAAAGAGAAGGAGAGAGAACCTATAGATTAAGAGACACTTAAAGAAATACCAACCAATTGCAATATCTGAAACTTGATTTAAACAAACTGTAAGAAAAGATTATGACATTTATGATACAATTGGAAATGCAAATACTGACTTGACATTTGATGATATTAAGTAATTATTATGAATATGTTTATGTATAATAATGGTATTATGGAGGGCCAGCCTGGTGGTGCAGTGCTTAAGTTCACACGTTCTGCTTTGGTGGCCTGGGGTTTGCCAGTTTGGATCCCAGGTGAGGACCTATGTACAGCTTGTCAAGCTATGCTGTGGCAGGCATCCCACATATTCAAGTAGAGGAAGATGGGCATGGATGTTAGCTCAGAGCCAGTCCTCCTCAGCAAAAAAAAAGATGATTGGCAGCAGATGTTAGCTCAGAGCTAATCTTCCTCAAAAAAAAAAAAAATAATAATAATGGTATTGTGGAGGTGTAAATGAATGAAAATTGACCTTCTTTCTCACCATTCACCAAAATAAAATAAAAATGGATCAAAGACCTAAAGGTGAGACCTGAAACCATAAGGCTTCTAGAAGAAAACGTAGGCAGTACACTCTTTGACATCAGTATTCAAAGGATCTTTTCGGACACTGTGTCTTCTCCGACAAGGGAAACAATAGAAAGAATAAACAAATGGGACTTCATCAGACTAAAGAGCTTCTTCAAGGCAAATGAAAACAGGATTGAAACCAAAAAACAACCCACTAACTGGGAAAAAATATTTGCAAGTCATACATCCGACAAAGCCTTAATATCCATAATATATAAAGAACTCACACAACTCAACAACAAAAAATCAAACAACCCGATCAAAAAATGGGCAGGAGACATGAACAGACATTTCTCCAAAGAAGATATATGGATGGCCAATAGGTACACGAAAAGATGCTCATCATCACTGATCATCAGGGAAATGCAAACCAAAAGTGCACCAAGATATCACCTTACACCCATTAGAATGACAAAAATAACTAAAACTAATAGTACCAAATGTTGGAGAGGTTGTGGAGAAAAAGGAACCCTCATACACCGCTGGTGGGAACGCAAACTGGTGCAGCCACTGTGGAAAACAGTATGGAGATTCCTCAAAAAATTAAAAATAGAACTACCATACGACCCAGCTATCCCACTACTGGGTATCTATCCAAAGAGCTTGAAGTCAGCAATTCCAAAAGTCCCA